>NC_048301.1:18113669-18145198 GCF_013100865.1 Trachemys scripta elegans | reverse complement strand
CTAACAGACGTATTGGAGCATAAGCTTTCATGGGTGAATACCAGAAGTGAGTATTCACCCATGAAAGCTTATGCTCCAATACGTCTGTTAGTCTATAAGGTGCCACAGGACTCTTTGTCACCTTTTACAGATCCAGACTAAACACGGCTACCTCTCTGATACATTACATATAAAGTAAGTAAAATCATTTATTCATATCTGAATATTGGGGACACCATAGCAGAATTTTCAAAAGCCTCCATGATCCATCACTAACTTCAAGCACTCAGCAGCTGACCTTCCCCTGATCTGCTGCACACCCTCCATCCATCTCCTCGCAAGTCATCCCCTATTATGATGACCCTCCACCTTTCCTTCCATAATAACTTTTTCAGGGTATTTCTTTCTCTATGTCTAATATGACCAAAGTACTTGAGTTTGCATCTGTTGATTTCCAACATCAGAGTCTACTTCTCTCCCATAATATTTCTAATATTGTCATTCATCTTTTTTCCCCCATCCAGGACATATGCAAGAGTCTTCATTAGCACACATTTCAAAAGCTTCAATTTTCTTCTTGTCAGCAGCATTAACACCACATAATTCACAACCATAAATCACTATGGAAAAAATTAGGCTTTTCATTTATTGCACCCTTGTACATTTTGAGATGCCACTGTTTTTCTACATTTTCCTAAGGGAGGCCATAGATGAGCGAGCCATCTCAAGTCTTTTTCCAATTTCTTTGGACCAGTCTCCTTGGTTACAGATATATGATCCCAGATAATTAAGTTCATCTATAGTCTCTCTGTTAATTATGATATCCTCCTGCATCCAGTTTTTGTTAGCCATGTCTACGTACATGCATTTTATTTTCATCTCATTCAGGAATAGTCCATATTCCTCACTAATTGTTTTTAGAGACCCCAACATTTGTTGCATTGGTTTGGGTGGGTGTATCATCAGCATATCTGAGGTTGTTCAAGAGGTATCCACCATTGGAGAGCCCAGCTCCTTCTACTTTGTCTAAGCCTTCCAAGTCCTGTTCCATAATAAATTCTGTGTATACCTTAAAGAGCCTTGGGGACAAAATATACCCAACCCTTGTCTCACACCTTGCCCAGTGAAAAAACACTCACTGTTGCATCCTGCTGTTTGCACCGTGGTCTGTTGTTGATGGTAGAACCTTGCAATGAGTTCAATGAGGTGCTTTGGAATCTCCATGTCTCCCAGTATCCTCCAAAGACAGGGGTGTTGGATGGTATCAAATGCTTTTGAGTAATCAATGAAGCACACGATCAATAGGTGACTGTAATCTCTGCATTTTACTATGATGTGACAGATATTTGCAATTTGGTCATGAGTGCCTCTGCCCTCCTGAAACCAGCTTATTATGGTGGTAGATCTGCTTCTATCCTTTGTTTCATGTGATCTCGGATAACATAGAGCAGAACGTTGCTCATGTACGACATCAAGTAGATGGTACAATAGTTAATACCCTGTTATGTCTTCCTTATTTGATAAGGACAGAAAAATTCCCTTTATCCGATCCTCCAGCCAATTTCCAGTCATGCATACAGCCTTACAAATTTAGTACATAAGATCAGTACCACATTTGCCAGTCACTTTTAACAATTCTCCAGACACGTTATCTCTCCGCTGCTGCTTTCCCAGGCTTCATTTTCAGAAAAACATGTACCACTTCCTCTGACGGGGTTGATGCCTCTAGTTCCATACTCTTTTCTGTTTTCCTGTATTATGAGTGGCTTTGGTGAGGCATAGAGACTGGCACAGTAATCTCTCCACCTGTGTTTAATAGCATAACCCTCAGTGAAGACTCTGCCATCATGATCTTTTATTATGTTTGTTTTCAGGGTAAACCTTTTGGTCAGAAGTCAAACCACTGTGAACATAGCTTTTGTATTATTGCTCTCTTTATAATTCCCAGGTGACATACATTTTGCCCTTATATAGTTCTTCTCTCATCTAGTCTGCCTTCAAATGTACCTGCTCAGTTCCTTATATTCTCTCCTATATTCTTCCATCCCGATCTCTTTCACTCTGTGTCATTTTTCCGCCAGCTCAAACACCTCCTCAGTTAAACATGGTGCGGTCCGACACTGAATTTTCGTAATGTGTGCTTTGGCACTTTCAAACATAATAGTTTCCATTATATTTCAAAGTTTGTCGGGGTTCTTCTCCTCTTTCACCTCAAGCGCATTCTGGACAGAAGTTACATAATTACGTATTGTAGAATTAATGAATGTTATATATTATATAACACATGGTCATGAATTAAAGCTCACAATGTTATAGTGGGGCAGGTAGATAGTCTCCGATTGAAGTAGAGGAAAACTGACAGAGTGATTTTCAACATTCTCAAATGTGGCCACTAATTTTGGGTGCCCAGCTTGAGGCACCAAGGGTCTGAGCACCCTGTGACACAGGGGTATGATTATGATATGATTAGGACATAATTATGATGCATCTTGTACAAAATGGGTCATGTGAAGTATCAATGGAAAAGCTATGGTTTACTTAATATGATTATCCTACTTTTATGAGGGTATCATTTTTGTATAAGGAGTTATGAATATGGACTCTGTATCTGTATTTCAAATGTGCTTGCACCTGGGTAACACCCACAAAGCTTTACATGCAGTCTAGCCAGCACATCACTCCTGTTCAAGTTGCATGGCCCATCAACATAGACAATGGGCCATGGAAAAGGCTTATCCACACCTGGGGATACGTCAGTCAGCCTATGGCTAATGACTGCCATGACTCATCGGCACATGCAAGGGCTTGTGACTAGATCACATGATGCTGAACTCCATGTTGGTACCTGTATTTTTCCACAAACTGGGCTGGGAACTTGACTAGGGTGACCAGATGAGAGGAAGAAAATATCGGGACACGGGGGGGGGAGGGGCCGCCGGGGGAGGAAAAAAAAAAAAAAAAAAAGCCGAGGAGTGCTGCCAGGGGAGAAAAAAAAAAAAAACCGGGGGGCTGCCGGGGAAAAAAAAAAAAAAAAAAAAAAAACTGCCAGCAGAGCCAAATATTGGGACAAACACCTAAAAATCGGGACAGTCCCGATTTTATCGGGACGTCTGGTCACTCTACTTGGAACAAAGGGGTTCCCACCATATGGAATAAGCTATAAAAGGGGGAAGTGACATCATCACGAGGCCTCACACCCCACACAAGAGAACACCTACAAACACCTAAGGGACAAAGACTGAACTGGGGGAAGTGCTGGTCCCAGGCAGGAAAGAAGGATGCCTGCTTGTGTATGGGAGCTGGGTGAACTGTTTGTACTATCTAATGGTGAGAGACTGCTCAATTCAAATCCTATCCAGCTTAGAGAACTTAGATTGCATTTGTGTTTTATTTCTTACAGTAATCTCCTTTGACCTGTACGCTATTACTTATAATCACTTAAAATCTACCTTTCCGTAGTTAATAAATCCAGTTTATATTTTTTACCTAAAATAGTGTGGTTTGCTTGAAGTGTGTGGGAAACCTCAGCTCAGTTAACAAAGGCTTGTGCATGGTCCTCTCCACATCGAGGGAGGGGTGGACTGGGAAATAAATTTGTACTGGTCAGGCTTTTGACCAGGGCAGGATGGTACATCTCTGGGCTCCTAGACTGTGGAGGAGCCTCTCTATTGTTAGTTCATGAGCGCCAAGGAGAAGCCTTCATGTGACTGCAGCTGGGTGTGTCCCTGCCTGTGGGAATGCTGGTGGGAATGCAGGACTGGTAGCGGTCTACAGCTTGTCACAGCAGCACAGTGTGAGAGGGAGCCCAGGCTGATAAAACAGAGGGTTCAGTGGTACCCCAGTTCCAGATTGTACCTGGGGGGGGGGGGGGAATGATCCATCACACACCTATAGATCCTTTTAACTTAATTTGGAGATACAGATGTTCAACACTTCTGAAAATCAGGACCAAGCCCTCTTAAATTGATGTGCCCAAAGTCACACTGGTACAGAGCCAGGAATAGAACCTAGGATTCCTGTTTGTGTGTGAGTTTAACTACACAACCATCTTTCATCTTGTTTTTAGCAGAAACATTTCTCTGCCTCCTTTGGGATGATTTCCTTTTTAATATCACAGCCCTGGCACCAATCTCCTACAGCGATGCAGGACAGTTACAAATTCTGAGCATGCTGCTCATGCCCTTTCTCCCATACAGACGTGCAATGCCGGCTGAAGTGATACAACCCCTGTTCTTTGCTTTCCTTCATTTTTCTAAGTCAGCTCAACAGCATCTGCATGCCTCCAGTAAGATACAAAGGTTGACGGCTGCACCATAATGGTGCTGTAACACCGACAGACCCTGGTCATCAGCAGGCAGAATCGAACCGGGGACCTCTGGAGCCTCCGCCTGTGATGCCTGAGCCGCCACCGCATGAGCTAAAAGCCAACGGGCTGTTAGCTAAGGCTGTAGAGCAAATTCATTAATTTCTCTCTCTAAGTGGTCCTGGTGCCACTAGATGGGCCAGAACACCACACCCAGAAGGTGTGTGGGTTACACTACTACAATAGAACCTCAGAGTTCTGAACATTTGTAACCCTGAACAAAACGTTATGGTTGTTCTTTCAAACGTTTACAACTGAGCTGACTTAATACAGCTTTGAAACTTTACTATGCAGAAGAAAAATGGTGCATTTAACCATCTTAATTTAAATGAAACAAGCACAGAAACAGTTTCCTTACCGTGTCAAATCTTTTTTTTTTACTTTTTTTTAGTAGTTTACATTTAACACAGAACGGTATTATACTTGCTTTTTTGTTTTGTCTCTGGTGTTGCCTGATTGCGTACTTCCAGTTCCAAATGAAGCGTGTGGTTGAGTGGTCAATTCGTAACTCTGAGGTTCTACTCTATGTTGCCAACAAAATGTGCAAAGCTAATGAGTAAGGGCTCTGGAAACCACTGAGAGCTTTAAACTCAGTCTTGGCATGCTGCATGCAGCCATTGCATGGTATGTTTCTATCTGTGATACGTAGATAGTTAGAAGTTGGCACTCTGTAATACAAAGTGCCTCGGCACTAAAAACTTCATTCCCTAGCCTTATTCCAGAGCAGGATGAAGCTGTTTGCAACACTCCATTTTCTTTCCTGTGAGACTTTACTTTCTATGGAAACCTAATGATTTACAGTACAGATACTGGATATTTTGTACTTTCTAAAATAAAATGGGTGGGAAGCTACATTTGGTCACCATTGTGGCATGGCTGTTTTTTTAAATAAAGGCCTCGAAGCAGCCATGTCAAAGGTACAACATATAACTGCAAAGAAAACCAACCCCAGTACTTTCAAATACGGGAATCTGATCGTATGTTAATTTGTAAGTCAGGTGGATATTTTGGAATGGGTGCCATAACTCAGGGCACTAATATGATTTATTGCAGCACTTTGACCTCTTTGACCTCAGGCAAATCATTCCACTTCTGTATGTCTCTTTTCCCCCATCTAAGATAGTGCTAGTAAGGTTTATTTACATCAAAGGGACAACTTAGCTAATGTACGACCAGTCCCTTGAAGCTATAAACTGTATATCCTGTAAGTAAGTGATTCATATTATTACTGTGTAATGTTTCCCATACTGTGATCCATGGATCACCAGTGGTCTACACAGTGCTTTTTGAGGAGCCGTATAGTGGAATATGTTGACAATCATAGGGTAAACTGGAGGCTGGGCAACAGGTTTCTTCATGGGGGCAGGAAGGGAGGAGGGAAACCTCTCAGGTGGAGATGCACTGTCACACCTTTTAAAAAGAGGAACAGTAGTAACGATACAGTAGTGAAGAATGACAGTATTTTCAGCTTGATCATTCTCTATTTATTCCACAAATTAAAGTTAATCTACGATCTGAACTGTATATTTTCCAAATTAATTATGTTGGTACGTTAGTCCATCTATGCAGCTTCAATTATTTTAGGGGATTACTTATAGATATCTATGATATTCAGATAGATAGCACCAATCATAGTATCTCAATGCTATTAGCCATATTTAATTTATAGCTAAGAAGCAAGGCTTTGCAGTCTAACAATGTATCCAGTAATATACATGTTGAAGTAAGAAGAAAAAAAATCCCCCTAAAACAGCTAACTTGTGCAGCCATTTCTATAAAAACTGAAACCCGTTTTAAAAAACCCAGACATGAATATTTTGATGTCTGACTCAAATTATGTTTTTTCTACTGTGATTTTAAAATGGATGATTTTCACATTCAGCATAGTCCAATAAATGCATTTTGTCGGTGGGATTGTATTACCAGGTCAAAGGCCATCCTGGCTGTAACTGAATAACAGCACAGACCTTTGCCACAGACATTTACTATGGAAACTGAGAAATTAAGAGTGGTTATGCTAGTTTTCAAACAGCATTCTACTGGGAAATAAAGGTCTGATATATTTAAAAAACCCTATATAAATAGATTGTATTAAAAAATAGGTGCCAGGAAGAAATGCAGGTTGGTGACTGCTGTAGAAATGGAAGGCTAAGAATCCCCTGGGCAGGAATGCAATGATAATGTAAATGCTTATTTTCATTCTTTTGCATTAAAGAATGGCTGGGTAATGTATTTTCAGTTCACAAGGATTATGTTGGGAGCCTCTGGGTTTTCAGTATTAATCAGTGTAATATGTGTAACTCTTTTGCCAGGTGGAGCCACCAGCAACCAGGACCGGGTTCAATATCTAGGGGTTCCTTTCCATTGATACAACACAGAACTGGCTCGAGACCCCACCCAGTAACCTGGGAAAGGTACACACCACCCCTGGGTGCCTCTGAGCGGCAATACTTCCCCACTCGCAAGCACAGAGTTCGAGCATAGAAAAGAAACTTTTAATGAAAGGAAGGAAGGAACTCGGCATTAATTTGGGAAAACACCGCAAACAGGATTCATAAATATAAACCATGAGTAAAAAACCTACCCCCAAGTACGTTGGGCAGTGTCCTTTTCCCCTCAAGTTCTTAAGTCTGGCAACCCAAACATCCCTTTCACATGCCCGACCGTTCTCTGCACCCCACTCACAGTTGCTGTCCTTGGTCAGTGCAGAACCAGAGTTCAGAGGTGCATCTGCAGAGTTCACCTCCCCCCTGAGTGGGGTACAGAGGTACCTTACTTGCCCCGCTGCTCAGGCACTCGCTCACCACCCCCTCTGACAGCCACCCTGCTGGCCGCTCCTGCTGGCCACCTGCTCACCGCTCTAGCCATGCCTCTCCACTAGCTGCCCTGCTGGCCGCTCATCACAGCTCTCTACTGCCACCCTGCTGGCCTCCTGCTCACCGCTCTTCCTGCAACGCTCCACCAGCCTCCCTGCTGGTGGGTCATCACACCTCTCCACCAGCCAATCGTTCACCAGCTGACTGTCAGATGCCTTCTGCTGCCACCTGCCTCTCTGCTGTGACCTCTGCACATCAGTCTCTTAGTAATTTTTGGCTATTTGCAAGGTAGGCAGAGACACTAACCCATCTCAAGCAGTTTCAGCTCTCAGTGATTTTTAGCACTTAGCAGGCAGGGCAGAAACACAGTCCTACCACAACTGATTTCAATTCTGATTGAAAATCTAACACAACAAAGATGCTCCTAATGAAGTCTATTTAGCTCTATTCTTTGAACAGTGGGGAGAAATAGGTAACACCAGTCTAAGGTAAACCCTTGATGAAGGCGCACAGCCTCTTGGCTGGGGATACCTGTCCCCACCCCTCTTACTTTCACAGGGCTCTGACAGTCGAGCCCCTGGCTTAATGAGGTGCTTTCCACTGAGGGTGGCTCCCTCATTTGGGACAGCTTAAGCACAGTCCTGCTTTTCTGCAGTCCGAGAATAATTACAACATTGGTAACCATATTTCACTATCCCTGCATTCAGAATGAAGTGATTTGTACACAACACCAGCCAAAGTTGATCACTTTGACATCGCTGTATTTGCTGAATATGTAAGCAGAGCAGGAGCAAACTGTATTTACATAAACATACCCAAATCATTCCCCCTCCCAGCTAGCTTTCAGGGACGCATTCATTCAGACCCTGCTTACATATGCATTCATTTTAATGATATTTGTGGTCTTAAAAGGGCTGCGCACACATATATTATAAGGAATTTGCATGTAGCATTTTAGACGATAGTGAACAGAATGGTTATTATTTATTAGAGAATATTTTAAAAATAAACAATACAGAAAATTTGAGGCGTCAGTTATTGGTCATTGGGGGTGACATACAGAGTATAGGGGTATGTTGGTGTTTTGAGGTTGGGCAGCACACATAGTATATACAGACTGCAATGTCCCCAATGATGGGGAGGTAACTGGTGGGCAGGATCAGGAAACAGCCGATAAGAGGTGAGGGTCTATCACCCATACAGGAAGTATAAGTAAGTGGGCTGGGTAATGGGGATGGGGTGACCCTCACGTGGTGGGATTCAGTTAGGTTTGGTGGGTTCAGGGCTCAGGGGATAAAGTCCAGCAGGGGTGGTTATAAGTCTCTTCCCCCTCGTGGGTGCACGAGGTCTCCCCGGCTCACTCTCGGTATTGGCGGTGGCCGGTGATGTGCTCCGTGTAGATGTCCCGGGACCAACGAATAGTGTCCGAGACCATTAGGCGTCTCATGAGCCGAGCGTAATGACGGCCCACCCCACAGGTCCTCAGCATGTAGTAGTGCCTAGCAGCTCTGCTGAGATTGAGGCACTATCGTGTGAGATATTGTACACTATCTATGTAGGAGAAGACCGTCCTTGCCATCTATACCAATAAGACAGGAAAGAAGCATTACTATCTGTATTTTACAGATGGGGAACTGAAGTAATGGGAGGTTCGGTGACTTGTCCAAAGTCACACAGGACATCTCTATCAGATGCAGGAGTTGAAGTCAGGTCTCTCAAGCTCCACTACAACACCCTACCCACAAGGCCATCCTTCCACGCTATAGGATGCAAACTCATCTCATTCAGGGATGAGTAAAAGTTAATCAGATACAATCAGCTACCATTTGGTAATGGTTCTCTGCATGAGAGAGAGCTCCTCTTATGGATCAGTCCCACGGCCCTGACAGATTAGTTCCAACATTCCTCACTTTGTGGCCCACCAGTAAATGTTCTGCAGAGCATCAGTGGTCCAGGGACACAGGCTGAGAACTACCAAGCAGAGCTATGGTAAGACAGCCATAACTAAGGCCTGACCCAAATCCTCTGGCTGTATCACAGCTGTCACTACAGCACACAAAAGGCCAACAACTGAGTCAACCAGCCTCGGATGATCCTGTTAAAAAGAAATATAGAGTTCAATTGCAGAGTTTGACCATTAACAGTCCTTCACCTGCTAGGTAGGTGTTATCAATAGCCAGAGTTCAAATTTCCATCCTTGATGTAATGCTTCCTTAATGTTTATACGTCATCTGTAAAACTATAAAAAGCTAAAATTGTAGGATGGATGGCAATATTAGGTGTATGTGATCCGTTTAGAAGCCAACAGAGTGGTGAGCCAATGCTTAAGACAAGTCTGTCATTCTTCAATAGGGTTAGATGGGGCTGGAGTGTTAAATTCTCCACTAATGGATTGTCTTCAGTGTCTCCTTTCTGTAATGTGCATGTAATCCATAATCCGTACAGTAGCTTCCCCCTTTGTCTCAATTGTTAAATCCTCTTGCAGTTCTTTCAAAGTCAATCTCTCTTTGAAGTCATAGTCAAAGCACTTCTACTTCACATTTAATCAATAGCAGCACAGTTATTTCTCTCCATTACCCTAGGGCAACTATCTAAGGAGGAGTGAGAGTTGTTCAAAGGAACAACTGATGCCAGCTTCTGGGGAGGTGGTTAGTTGTAGGGGAGTGTCAAGTAGCTTTCAGTACTTTCCATTTCTAGTCTGACTTGCCTCATGTTTTTACCAGAGAGTGACCTAATTCAAGCAACAAGAAAAAGCAGCATATGTAACCAAACTCCAAATTACAAATGAGAGGATGTAGATAGGTCAGGCCACTGGATGCGAGACATATCTCTCTCCCTCTCCTTCACTAGGTGAGGTGAAATCAGCTGTTCTGAAGTCAGTTTCCTCTGGCGGATGTTTCCCAGTTTCTCTCTAAAATTCTATATAATACACTGAATGGTCTCTCAGGCCACTCCTACACTCTCCCTTCTCCTGGCCAGACTACCTGATAGCTCCCACTACCTTTGAGGCTTTTCCCCTATACCCAAAGCTCTCCCATGACTACCACTGCCTCACTTCTCAGGCTGCCCTACACTAGCCTGAAGCTCCTTGACAGACCTGACTATCTCCATGATCCCAAGAAGACCATCACCCCAAGCCTGAAGCACCTCAATCAGCTCGTTACCACCCCACAATCTCGGAGGCCGTTCCTCCCTGATCTGATATGTCTGGATAAGAACGGCCATACTGGGTCAGATCAAAGGTCCATCTAGCCCAGTATCCTGGCTTCTGACAGGGGCCAATGCCAGGTGCCCCAAAGAGAATGAACAGAAAAGGAAAATGAACCATCTCCTCTCACCCATTCCCAGCCTCTGGCAAACAGAGGCGAGGGACACCATCCCTGCCCATCCTGGCTAATAGCCATTGATGAATGAATTTATCAAGTTCTTTTTTGAGCCCTGTTATAGTCTTAGCCTTCACAACATCCTCTCGCAAAGAGTTCCACAGGTTGACTGTGCATTGTGTGAAGAAATGCTTCCTTTTGTTTGTTTTAAACCTGCTACCTATTAATTTAATTTGGTGACCTCTAGTTCTTGTATTATGAGAAGAAGAAAATAACACTTATTACTTTCTCCACACTAGTCATGATTTTATAGACCTCTATTATATCCCTCCTTAGTAATCTCTTTTCCAAGCATAAAAGTCCCAGTCTTATTAATCTCTCCTCATATGGAAGTTGTTCCATACTCTTAATCATTTTTGTTGCCCTTCTCTGTACCTTTTCCGTTTCTAATATATTTTTCTGAGATGGGGCAACCAGAACTGCACACAGTATTGGAGCTGTAGGTGTACCATGGATTTAGATAGTGACATTATGATATTTACTGTCTTATTATCTATACCTTTCCTAATGGCTTCTAACATTCTATTAGCTTTTTTGACTGCTGCTGCAGATGGAGCAAATGTTTTCAGAGAACTATCCACAATGATTCCAAAATCTCTTTCTTGAGTGGTAACAGCTAATGTAGACCCCATCATTTTGTATTTATAGCTGGGATTATGTTTTCCAATGTGCATTACCTTGCATTTATCAACACTGAATTTTATGTGCCATTTTCTTGCCCAGTCACCCAGTTTGTGAGAGCCCTTTGTAACTCTTTGCAGTCTGCTTTGAACTAAACTCTCTTGAGTAGTTTTGTATCATCTGCAAATGGATGGCTCCTGCTAGCCCTCTGTTCCAAGGAGAACATCCTCTCTGCTTTATCTTCAAAGGCTTCATTCTCTCTCTCCCCCTCAAGACCTTCCAGATCTGGTGTGATCTCTGAGAGTTGTCCTGTTCCAAAGTGGCCCCAAACTCACTGACAACTCTCGTTACCATCCTACTCCACCACGACCTCCCTTGGCCTGAAACCCCTCAACAGCACCTGTTCCTTCCAGACAACTGAAACGAATGCCCAAAATATAATAATTGCTTATTATTATATAAACTACACCATCAATGCCGTTCCTCAGCCTTAAGTAGCTGCCAAGGTGCCCACAGCAGTTAGAAGAAGCAACAGCTTTACAAGGCTCAAAAGGCAAGACCTCACAGAGCCAAACTGACACACAGGGAAACAGGACCATGTTTGGGCAATTTGTCTACTGATGTAATCTCGGTATCTCTGTAGCTGTTACAAACATATCATAAAGAGTATTTATTGATGCTTGGAAGATTTGATTGTGGTTAAGACATT
The DNA here is from genome assembly GCF_013100865.1 of Trachemys scripta elegans. Classification (NCBI taxonomy): domain Eukaryota; kingdom Metazoa; phylum Chordata; order Testudines; family Emydidae; genus Trachemys; species Trachemys scripta. Next base: position 18,133,327 of record NC_048301.1, on the reverse strand, counting down.
GAACAGCGACTTGGGAGATGTGGCATCAGCTCCCGACTCTGCCACACACTCCCTGTGTGACCGTGGGCAAATCACTTAATCTCCCTGTCTCAGTTCTCCATCTATAAAATGGGAATAGTTTCTTCTTTCTTTCACCATGTTTTTCTCCTCTATTGAGATTGCAAAGGCAAGAACTGCCTCTATGACAGCCCCTAGGAAAATGGGACCTCATTCTCAGTTTAACCCTCAGCATGACTGTCATACAAATACTAAACCAGGGGTCGGCAATGTTCGGCACGCGGCTTGCAAGGGTAAGCACCTGCCGCGGTTCGCCGTCCCGGGCCAATGGGGGCGTCGAGAAGCGGCGTGGGCGAGCAATGTGCTGGCCACGGCTTCTCGCCAGCCCCATTGGCCCGGGACGGCGAACCGCGGCCAGTGGGGGCCGTGATCGGCCGAACCTGCCACGTCAGCAGGTAAATAAAACTGGCCCGGCCCACCAGGGTGCTTACCCTGGCGAGCCACGTGCCGAACGTTGCCAACCCCAGTTCTAAACAATACTGCCTTGCAGGAGCTATAAATTACCTATACTGGCAAAAATACCATGACTGAAGCAATAAGTGCATGGAGCACATTATCTCTTTACAGTCAATAAAGTAAGTTAAAGCAGTCACTATACTGGCTGTCCCTTTGATTTTGAGCTAGAGGAGTGCACCATGGTGACAGAGGCCCATCTGTACTTCACTACTCTGTGTCAGCAACTTGTCAGGCCTGACATACTCACTACACCTCCCAGACTGGTGTCGCGATGTTCATTTAAATGCTGGTCGTTAGCGTCACTGTGAAATGTTTGTAACAACTCAGTAGCTGAAATTATGGATGCTCGGATAATATGTCCTGGAGATTGTAAACAACTGAAAGTGACCAAACAGGTTTCTTCTGTATAAAGGGGAAAGAGAATATGGTGGCAGATGTCCTGTCCAGGAGAAAGGACTCTGATCTGCAGCCTCTGGGTCAGCCAGTTGCTCACCCTCCAGCAACTTTGTAAGGGGGAGATGTCATGTGACCCAAGAGCATACCAGTGCCAGAGAGCAAGGGGCTCCTTGGACCAGGTAATGAGTTTCAGCTGGCCGGACCAATTCACTGTACCCCAACTCACTGTGGTTACAATCAGTATCTAAATGGTGTCATGTAACATCATTGGAAAACTAATAATTCACTAATCATTAACATTCTTGCGTGATATGTGTACGCAATGTGTACTAAGAGTTATGGATATATGCTGGAATGAGGACTAAAATGTGTTTAAGCCAGGCACAGCAGGGGGAGTTGGTAAACAGATCTGCCCTAGACAAAGGAATGTATATTTGCTTCTCAGACCAACCTGGGAGAGACAACGAAGGCCCACTTACATATTAAGTAAACAAAGCTATCAAGCTAGTAAGTGGGGAAGCATACAGCTTTCAGTAGGGAAGATAAACTTTATCTGGGCTATAAAGACAGCAGGGCTGAACCTCAAGTGATAAGCAATTAAGTCAACTGATTATATACAAATTACAGTATTATAAGAGTGTATAGAGTGAGATCTTTTCTGAAAGCCTATGATACATTTTATGATGATATTAATCACTAGTGTATGTACTAACTCCATATAAGGAATTATGGATACTCATTGATATTAGCCTTTACAGTCTATGTCCAAACAAAGGGAGAACAGGTCCTGCCCTGACAGGAGAGAATGTCACAGCTACTTACTTGTCTCCTATGTAAATTAAGCGTGGTGGAATCAAAACACTGGAAGCCCCATTGACATACAGGGGCATGGGGAGCCCATTGGAAGGGAAGAACAATCTGAGGTCATCCTGCCTCTTGAAACAAGTTCATTGAACTTTGCAAGATATGAGCCAGGGCAGAAGCCATCTTTGGCATCCATCACTAGATAGATACCAGGGGCCTGAGTTCTTGTAAGCTGAGAAAGATGAGTCCTTCAACCAAGGTGGGGAGAGCTTTGAAGACTCTGGAAATTGCATATGGGTGAGAAACCTGCTTAGGCAAAGATCTTTCACCTAGAAATCTAAGAGAATCCAGCCCCTTGTGCTTTTGTGGAAAGTCCTGACTGGGAGAAAGTCAGCCATGGCTGGAAAGAAGGAAGACTGGTGAGAGAAAGTGCCTTGAATAAAGCCTGCAGCTTGCTAGGTTAAGTTTTAGATGTGTGTTTTCACTTGTAACCATCTCTACTTTTATTCCTTTTACTTGGCACCACTTAACTTATGTCATTCTGTTCATAAATTTGTTTTAGTTTTACTACAAACCAACTCAGTGCTGTATTTGAAGGGTGTAATGATGCAGCCACTGGTGAGACACTACTGAGAGTATCAATGCAGGACAAATTGCTTAGAGCAGGGCAGTTACAGCCCAAAGCTGGAGTTCCTTTACTATTAAGGCACTAAACCAGCCAAACAGAGAGGACTTCAGTTTTACCCCACTGGCTAACCAGAAATCATACAAGCAATTCCCTCAGATACTCCAGTTCCCTTGCATCACCACCAGCACCGCTCCTTATGGGGATGAATGGTTATGAAAACCAATATCCCAGTAAAAGAAAAAAGATTCTTCCGATCCCAAAGGACCAAGCCCCAGACCCAGGTCAATATACAAGTCACGCTGTTGCCAATCCTTTAGAATCTAAAATCTAAAGGTTTATTCATAAAAGAAAGAAATATAGATGAGAGCTAAAATTGGTCAAAGTAATCAATTACATACAGCAACGGCAAAGTTCTTGGTTCAGGGCTGTAGCAGTGATGGAATACGCTACAGGCTCAAATAAAGACTCTGGAGTACATCCACAGCTGGGATGGGTCATTCAGTCCTTTGTTCAGAGCTTCAGTTTGTAGCAAAGTTCCTCCAGAGGCAAGAAGCAGGATTGAAGACAAAATAGAGATGGTGCAGCTGCCTTTTATAGTCCCTTGCCATGCGGCTTGTGCTTCCTTTGTTCCAAACACAAGCTACCCAGCACATGGCATGGAAAAACCTTAGAGTTCTGTCCCTAGGCATGTCCCTTGCTGAGTCACAAGGTGTATCTGCCTTCTCTCAATGGGTCAGTTGTATAGCTGATGGTCCTTAATGGGCCATGAAGCAGGCTAGGCAGTGCTGATGCCAAATTGTCTGGGATGTCACCCAGAAGCATAGCATAAGTTTGAAACACAGACAATATGGAGCCAATACTTATAACTTTAAATACAAAAAGGATACGTGCACACAGATAGCATAATCATAACCAGCAAATCATAACCTTTCCATATACATCTTACTTGACCGCCTTTGTACAAGATTTGGTGCCACTACAGGACTTTAGTTGCCACAATGATTGATGCCGTCACAATTCATATCAATAACATCACAAAGGGAAGGGGGTATTTCCCCCCTGGTAAGTTAATAACCTATAATGTGTTTTGTCTCTTTAAAGGAGTGTAGACGAGCACTTCATTGCTTGTGGTACAAATTCGCTGGAGACCACTCTTTCACACACCAGTGCCCTTTTATTTCCTTATAGTTTCCCACCACCACGTGTATACAGTGCAATATCAGTCAGGTAGCCCCTTAGGGAACAGCTTGCTCTTACAGCTAGCTGGGCGCAACAGGTCCTCACTTTCCTGTTCCTACTTCCTTCCTGCTAGCTTTATAGGCCTTCCTCTCAGCAGGCTCACAGGTGATTGCTCTCAGGCTCTTTTAATGAGCCACACCCTGCCAGTTCCAGTCAGTTCCCCTTTATGGGAGCTATGCTAGCAGGTTATGAGCTAACAGGGGCTGGTTCAGTGCCTCTTAGGCCAGCACCCTGTTACAAGGAGCAACAAACCTTATTATTTCTCTGAGGTCCAGGTGGGAGTTGGACACTCCAGGGCACTTGTTTTGGGGAAATCCAGGACTGGGCGTGTTGGGGTCACCTGGCTGGTTGTAACGCACGCTGGTGGAAGCCAGAGTGGGGCTGTAGACAGGCTGCTGGGCTCAGAGCTGCTGAACCAGGGCTGTCTAGCATAAAAACACTCAGGGCATAACCTGCACGCTTGTAGGCTGGCTGTGATGGCAAGGTTACAGGGCAAATGGTGACGCAGCCCCTTACTGGTCTGAATTGCATCCGAGCATGTGACAACCATGCATAGTTCTGATAAAACATGATGGTCATTTATCAGCTTCTAGGACTGTACACGAAGCCCATACTGATAGCTGGCTCAGCTACAAAGACAAACACATCAAGTGTCTCTGCTGAAGTATGAATGATTGGCATTGGTATGGGTGGATTATAAAAACCATGTTCCCATCATCAAGAATTCAGAATAACCTGTGTGATTTGATAGTATTTATTGTATGCTCTGTGGCAGCCTTTGGAAGGCAGACAACCTGAAGGCATGCATCTAAACATGCTACAACTACCTTCTAAGAGCTGGAGTGAACACCTGTCTCTCCATTGACTGTAATGGGGATTGCATTGGGCCATAACTCACTAACTTATCTTTTCATACAGATCTGTTGATGATTGGACAACAAGGAGGGCAAAATTCATCTCTGATTTCTGATGGGTGGATCCCAGTTCCTGTCTTCCTTTCTCCCTGCAGCAGGTACCCCAAGATCCCACCAGTGTCAATGGCACATCTGCACTTGGGTAGGAAATAATGGGTCAGATATTCTGCTGGATGCAGTAGGTCTGACAGGAAGCCAGTTACAGAGCTGTGATTCTCTGCCGGGACACAGCCCTAGCAGCAGGTTAGAACAGCCTGGGGGTGAGACTTTAAAGTGTGCCTGCTGCCTATGCTTTGCAAGGGATCATCCACCAACCGGTAATTCCCAAAGTTCATTGCAGTCTCTGTCCCTGTCCTGCTTTGTGGAGGGAAGCTAGGAGCCAGCGCTATGCCTGCTGGGCATTTGCACATTCTGAGGCTGGATATTACAGGCAATCTCTGCTCCAGTAGCTTTCCACCTGCATACTTTGAGAAGTAAAACTAGACCCAGATGCTCATATTCCCAAGCTGCAAAATTTGGATAAATCTACAATGCCTCTAATCCCTCATTAAAGAGAAACCTTCATTAGATTACACAAAGCCTCTTGAATTAAGATGACTGATATACTAGTAAATTGGAAACACGTTTCATTCTGTCTTCGAGACACAAACCTCCATTGGCTACATTATATTGACATGTTCTATTTTTGTAGATCGCGCACAGCTCTACTTTGGAATTTGAGCAATGTATAAATCATCTTTGATTCACATTTTAAAGTTTATATTAAATTGAGCATGTACTGGAAGTCAGTTTTTTAGGCAAGAGCTTTCAAACTAATGAGAAGGTTGAGTTCCCCTTATACTGCACACCAAAGGACAAGAATAAATTATTACTGAATTGCAGCCAACAATCACTTAAATTAAGGAAGAATCTAATGATTAGCCAACTTCCAAAAAGTCAGCACATCTGTCCGGGTTATGAATTGGAATCTTCTGCCATAAAGTTGATCTCAACCAAAAGAAACAGACCTGAATCTTGATTTCTGGGGCAGAGGACTGAGATTGGATTGTCTTTTTTCTATATGTATTGGGACAATGAAAGAAAGCTTTGTTCCTTAAGGTTTAACAGTAGCTTTACTGTTAATTGTGAAGGCCGTACTTAACTTGCGATATTGTGGAAATTGCGGATTCCGCAATATTAGGCGCTCACCGCTATATTGACAATGGGAACTCCACTCTGCGTGGGCTGACAGTGGGAGCCCTGGCCACCCTGGGAGGCCAATAGCGGAAAATTGTGGAAAAGTAATAATTGACTTTATTACCACAAATAATAAGGTCCATTATTACTTTTCTGCAATTTTCCATGGCTTGTCTGCAACTCAGCCGAATTTTGACACTTATGCCACGATTCAAGTAGGGTCGTATTCATTGTAACAGTAACATTTCTGGAATTCTAAGATGCCTTTTTAAAAAAAATGGCTATCAGAGGTCCGGTTTATGTTAAGGGCCTGATCATGTTCCACTAACGTTAACGGCACTTTTGCCACTGACTTGAAATAGCCTGAGAGAAACTGTTATTTTTTAGAATCTTTTGAATTGTTGTTGACGTTGTCTCAATTCATGCAAAACTGAACAGTTTAACTAGCATTTTAAAGTAATAATAATACTTAGCTCTTGTATATAGCTTTTCATCCATAGATCTCAAAGTACTTCTCAAAGGAAGTCAACAATATTATCCCCATTTTAATGATGGGGAAACTGAGGCACCGAGTGGGGCAGTGACTTGCCAAGGGTCACCCAGCAGGCAGGGGCAGAGCCAGGAATAGAAATCAGGTCTCCTGAGTTCCTGTCCAGTGCTCTTTCCATTAGACCACAGTGCCTTAAAGTTATTAGATTGGAGTATTGGTGACCTTTTTGGATGGTTTGGCATCTTTCTGTAATGAGTAAACAAAGCTGTATATTTGGGAACTCTGGTTTTGTCTTGTTTGTTTTCCACACAGTAAGCCCAATCCAGATCTCCTCCCTGCCTTCCCAGTTCTCCTCTGCAAAGTGCTAAATGTCATCCAACTTAGAGATGAATGAGAAACACATTCTAATCGTTATCTTGGTGAAGTTTGTCAATCCACCTCTACTTTTGGCAGTCAGTCACGGGACACGTGCCAGGCTTAGTAGCTACTTTGGGCCAGATCCTCAGCTGGTGCAAATTGGTCCATTGACATCAACTGAGCAACAATTTCCATCAGTAGAGAATCCGGCCCCTTTACTTGTACAGAGCAAAGCACACACTTGCAGATCATGTTAGTACTGTGCTCACTCACGTTAGCCTTCACGCTCATTCCAGATACGGCACAACCTCCTCCTTGGTATCAATGCAACTGAGAAAAAACATCTTTCTGGCAGGTTTCAGAGTAGCAGCAGCCATGTTAGTCTGTATCCGCAAAAAGAACAGGAGTACTCCTGATCTTTCTGGCAGAACCTTCACAGTTCCGTTTCCAGATGTGTACTGTGACTAGCACAGCACTGCTCCTCCAAGTGTGCAGGTGATGAGTATTTACTTCCTTAATTTACTAGTACTACCCCATTAAATGTGACATCATCCCTTCAGTGGGACCATACAATACATTAGATTGTTAAAATAATAACAGATAATTATGAAAAGGGCAACTGTGCAATTAAAATATGACCGATTATAAAATTATTTTTAAAAAAGCATTTCCAGGGAGACAATCCAACAACAGAGGACACAGCCTATAGCAAAAAGCTGACCTGTTTGACTATTATTATTATTTATAGAGCTGGTTAAAAATTTACAAAATATTCAAAGTTTTGCAGAAGTTTTTTTCCCCACAAAAAAAAAAAAAAAAAAAATCCAGACTCTTCCACCAGCTCTAGTTCTTTCCACAGCACTGGTGGGGTGATTGGTGCACTGCCGACAACTGAGACAAGATCCGAGCCCCAGCGAGCGTATAGTCTCAGGGACTGAAATGCAATGAAAAAAGCACCCAGTAAGGATACATTGGAATGAGACTCACACATGTTGCAGAGGGGATGGATCTGAACAGAAAAATGTGACATTTTCAAAACTTTACCTGCCCATATTGTGAGAGCAAAATATGCACATGACTTTTGCACATATAAAAACCTTAATCTGCATGTGCAAATAGGCCCATGTGTGCAATTATCTGTTTGCACCTACAAATGTTCATCAACAGGCATATGTTTTAGGGGGGTGCGGGGGCATGTGCAGTTATAGTGGCCAATTTTTTTAATTTGGCCCAAGACTTTTAAGTCAAGTTATGTATGTGCAGAATACAGACTTGGTTATGTAGCACTATAAGTGTATATGGAGCTATGCAATCAGTGGACCATGCCCAAGAGACAACAGGCTCCCAGCTGAAGGGAATTCATATGGAGGCATGAGTGGGGTGTTTCCTTCTATTGTGTATTGTATTATTTTGCACCCAAAGCTGAACGACAGTCTGAGGGTTCTGCTGCTAGAACCTTTCACAGAAGAACTGGTTTGGTGGTAGGTGAGTTGTGAGGGCCGGGGCATGGAGTATTTTAATGGTGTTGTTCCGAGTGGCTGGCACAAAGGAAGTGGTGTGGGTGAGGCAGACAAAGGGGGCAGTCAGGAGCTCACAGAGCATGGGGGCTGGGTGAGTGTGGGGAGGGATGATGCAAAGACACAGGCAGGGTTCAAACTGTGGATCGCTTTGTAAGTAAGGAGAAGTTTGAGCTTTAGACAAAAGAGCGGGAACCACAGAGAGATTGAGGGCCCCCTGCGACTCCCTTTGAAGCTAAAGGGCTAGATTCTCAGTTGGTGTAAATCAGCCATTAATGTCAATGGAGCTACACTGATTTAATGTGCTGAGGATTCAGCCCAGAGTTAGGTATGCATTTCACCTGGTTTTAAGCCAGACAGTCCTGTTTTTGCAAGGTTTGACCCCTGTCCGGTACCGATATAAAACTGGATGTGGTTTTGTGCAATATCATGCTGCATGGGATGGAGGACCCCATTTTGAAGAGCTTGCCACCCCACCCCTGCATAGTGCATGTGAGGTCATACTGGAGGCGGCATGTGCTTCAGAATGGTATCTTCCATGTGACATGGCCTCACATGCACTATGCATGCAAGGTCATCCTGGCTTGGGCGGGGCCACACAGGTGGGCCCATGCCATTCCTGGAAGTACTAGAATATCCCATGTTCTGGGGACATGCCAGTGGCCACCTTCTCCAGAGTCCTTCCATTGACTTTAATAGGAGTGTCCTCAAACATCACCAGTGTGGTGTTCTGCTCTATCCAATGTTGATAACAGTTGGCTGCGCGCATGTGTTCTCTCTGTGTGCTGCCCCGGCTCTGCGCAGATCGCTGGCACAGCAGACCCTGAGAGAAACCCCAAGGACCACAGACTCCAATAAGGTACGAAGGCACCCGGCCAGGTTTATTGCCAAATGAAACACAATCTCTAGCTCCCCAGATCAGATGTCTACAGTTCTGCTAGTACATATGTGCTCCCTGACAATGGACCGGCTCAGTCAGTGGCCGGATTTACCACTGCCCCCTAGGCCAGACAAAGACAACCCCTCAGGGTGCATTCTTATACACAGGTACAAACAAGTTACACCTCACTCCTGACGTATTGAGGTACAACCCCTCTACGTATTAAGGTGCCGCCTATTACCTTGTACATGTTGGTTCGATCAAAACAACCCCATCCATCAGATTACCCTTTTGCCCTGTCTTTAGGATGGGTCAGCATGTTCCTTGTTATCTGAGTGGAATGTGCTAGTATCAGAGTGTTCTGGTACCATCCTAGAATATGTTTATATCTCTAGTGTCCAGTACCTTTTAGGTATGTACGTTTTTGCAACATCAGCCCTCTCCTTGCCAGACTCTGAGCAGAGCCTGCCTCTTGCTCAGAGCTTAACTTTGCTTTATATTAACAAAGTCTTGACCATTACTTTAGTTCAGGCCTTAGGACTCATACCAGGCCTCTGATACAACAGTTTATGTTTCAGTGCCCTTAAGATGGGGGTGGACTTAGTCAGCAATAAAGATCTGAGACTGAGACGCACTGATCTAAGGTATCATAACTGAAGGCAACACTTCGGCGCCCCTTTGCCTTCCATGCATTATGCAGGATTTAGGACCAACCACATCACTGGTCCTTTCCTGATCCAAATCCCGGAGAAGTAAATGGAAAGATTCCCATGGGCTTCACTGGGCTTCGGACCTGGATCATGGCCCCCTGTGGGTCCCAATTTAAAATGCAGGAAGCTGAAAATCCGACTAGATTCTGGAGTGATATTTGCTTTGCAAAAAAATCAGTGTCTCCAACTTACCCCAAGGTGAAGCTTTCAGGGGGGATGGGACCCTTTTTCACAGCTCAGCTCTTGCCTCTGACCTTCAGCAGTGTGATGCTCCAGCAGGGTTTTCCTTGCTGAGTGCAGTTTTTCCACTGATGAGTGAAGTTTCGTTTCACTCGTTTTTGAATCCCACCCCACCCTCACATCCCTAAATTTTCCATGGGCCAGATCCACTGATATTGTTTTCACTGTGCTTTCACTCCTCAACTGGAATAAATCAGCATAACTCCATTGGCTAGAGTGGAGCTACACTGATTTATACCTGCTGTAGCTCTGGCCCCAAGTCTTCACAGTAAAAAGAATTTAACATGATAATAGCTCTACTTTCAATCTAAATGGTCCTCTGAGTGCAAAATGACTGGTTTCAGAGCGGCAGCCGTGTCAGTCTGTATCCGCAAAAAGAACAGGAGTACTTGTGGCACCTTAGAGACTAACAAATTTATTAGAGCATAAGCTTTCGTGGGCTACAGCCCACTTCTTCGGATGCATATAGAGTGGAACATATATTGAGAAGATATATATACACACATACAGAGAGCATGAACAGGTGGGAGTTGTCTTACCAACTCTGAGAGGCCAATTAAGTAAGAGAAAAAAACTTTTGAATTGATAATCAAGCTAGCCCAGTACAGACAGTTTGATAAGAAGTGTGAGAATACTTACAAGGGGAGATAGATTCAATGTTTGTAATGGCTCAGCCATTCCCAGTCCTTATTCAATCCTGAGTTGATTATATCTAGTTTGCATATCAATTCCAGCTCAGCAGTCTCTCTTTGGAGTCTGTTTTTGAAGTTTTTCTGTTGTAAGATAGCCACCCGCAGGTCTGTCATTGAATGACCAGACAGGTTAAAGTGTTCACCCACTGGTTTTTGAGTATTATGATTCCTGATGTCAGATTTCCACTCTATATGCATCCGAAGAAGTGGGCTGTAGCCCACGAAAGCTTATGCTCTAATAAATTTGTTAGTATCTAAGGTGCCACAAGTACTCGTGTTCTGAGTGCAAAATGTGCATCTCAGTGAGTATGTGCCAAGTTAACACACTCCTGTGTAAAGGAAAGACTAGAGCTGCGTCCCATATAGGGTAAATCCTATCCACCTGCAGTTAACTTGTAATATGATATTGTACTTTGTTATAATATTGGATATTCCTTTTCTAGCTAGTAACTTCTGAGATGTCTCCATGCTGTTCTTTGCTAACAGGAAACCTCTATCTCTCACTCAGATTAATTCCAGCTGAATGTATATATTAGTTTCCACTACTTTTTTCCCTACTGTTCTCCTATAAAAATGAATCAATGTACTGAAAAAATCCCCAAAGTGTCTATTTCCGGGAACAATTATTATTGTCATTATGTTTACCGTCATAAACCGATCGTTCATCAGAGACATTCTCCGCTGTAACCACTCAATATTTCATAGCTAGGTCAAGAACTCATATTAAATCTAGATGATTGGCACACGGCATCTCCAACAGAGAGTCGTCTTTGAAAAGTTAAATGCTGGGGTCTGCTTTGTACCTCAACACAGGCTGGGGTGTTGTGGGGTTTGTTTGTTTGTTTTTGGCTTCTGTAGGGGTAAAAATGGCAAGCACAGTTCTGCAGTTGCTTACTGCAGGCCAGTCTGTTTCCACTATTCTGGAGCCATGCAGCTCACAAGAGTTCCTACAACTGCAGTTTGTCAAAAAATAGCTAGAATTTTCTGTGCACATTTTTTGAAGGATACTAGACAATTTTGTTTCATTCAAATTTTTTTCATTGAAATTTTAGAATTTTTGTCCAGATGAAAAATTTCCATTTTCAGTGTTTATTGTTTTGGGTTTGTCCCTTCCTTTTTCTCCTTTTTATCCACTGGAGAGGGTAAGTGGGGAAATGGATGGGGGAAAAGAAAGATTAGGGAGGAAAAACAACAACAATTGGGTCAAAATGAAAATTTTTATTTTGACCCAAAAAAATCAGAAGATTGTGAATAAAAAATTGTGAAAGTTTTGGGATTGTTCAACAAATTTCAACCTGCTGTGCTCTGCCTCTTAGTATTATTGTCATTGCAGTAGCATCTGGGGAAGGAGGGGGGAGTCATGGACCAGGATCCCATACAAGATTATGAGGGCCCCAAAGCCAGAGAGGCCTATGGAGCTAGGATGTCTTTTCAATTGTTACTATATTTGAAAACATCAAATGTTCAGTTACTAGAGATTGATGAAGGAAGGGGGGGCCCAGCCACAGTCAAAGTGGGTAACTCCTTATCAGCATGTCAGTCTACAGCATGTTGTATGCAGTGCTGTTGTAGCTGTTGTCAGTTCCAGGATATTAGAGAGACATGGTGGGTGAGGTAATATCTTGGTTTACCTCAATCACCTTGTCAATCTGCAGCATGGCATGCTTAGGAGGAGAACTCAAAGGAACAACAAATCCTTTTGACCTGTGTATATAGAAAATGAAATTGCACTCAGAAAGCAAGACGTTCAGCTGGCAAGATGAGTTCAGCGTGCTAGGAGGGTCGCAGTGAAGCAGGCTGGCCTTAGCAACACAGGTTAGTTAAAGCAACAGGAAGTGTGCCAAGTCAATCTGAAGTAGAAACTTGATAGCCAGCAGCCAATTATCTTTACTAACCCATTGGAAAGAGGGGGGTAAGCAGCAGGACATCTAGATTTGTCAGACTTTGGAATGGTCTGGAAAGTTCTTTATTTCCAGTTTAAATAGTAACGTTAGCTACTAGGCAGCGTTTCTCCTTGGAAAAGGAGAGTTTTACTAAGTCACATTTGAAAATGGACAACCATCCAAGTCCCTTGGGTCTTGCAAAACTGAAGAAGAGCAACACCTAACTACTACAGCTGATCAGGAATTTCACATTGGAATGATTTCCTGATAGAAAATGCCCATTTCCTAAAATCAGAATTTTCTGTGGGAAATTTTGTTCTATTTTGACAAGATGACAGCTCCCCACCTAGAAAGCTCTTGCCAATTTCACTTTATCCCTGCAGGCGGAAAATGAAATTGACAAGAATCTTTCATGAGGGTTGCCAGAAGCTGAGCATCCCCAACTCTCCTCCTCGCTGCCTGGCTGCCTCTCCAGCTACTAGGCAGCAGGGAGAGGCAGAGAGCTGGGGCACTTAACCTCCAGCAGCCTGCCTGGAAGTCTCATGTCAATTTCACTTTCCACCTGACAGAAGAAAGTGAAATTGACAAGAGCTGGGAGACCATGAAATTGACAAAAATCCTCCTGATGAACATCCAGGAAAATGAAAAATTCCATTTTCTTTCTCACAGAATTTTTGGGGAAATCCCTTCCAAAGAAAAATTTTGCATTTTTGATTTTTTTGCCCTGATTTGAGACATCTTTCAAAAACATCAATTTTCTGAGGGCGGTACATCCAGTTTCTGGTCTGCTTTATTAAGTACCTTTAAAAATCAAGGCCTCAAAAAAATCCGTGTTTCAGTTCCCCATCTATAAATTGGGGCTAATAGCCCTTCCCTACCTCACAGGGGTATCATGAAAATAAATACATTAAAAGATCATGTGGTGTTCAGATCTGACAGAGATGGAGGCCATATAGCTTTTTTTTAAAAGGGTGCCAAACTCAGTTTGAGTCTTGTCTTACCACTGAGCTGTTTTCAGCAGACACCTTTTGTCAACACAAGGTACATTCCCTAGTGTGGACAAGGCTTGTGTCTAATATTTACTATACACAATGGTACTGTACATAATTTTAAGATATGTTGAGCACTAGTTTAGCATAACCCATCTATCATCAGCAATGGGTCAATCTGTAAGAGCGTAGATGGAGCTCACGTACTATCTTTCTGAGACAGGCCCATACAAATCTCACACACTTTTTGTGCTCACTGTTTGCCAGCTGCACTGTGGTACAGTACATCCTGTTGCAAAATGTGGACCTTTGACCACCAACATGTCATTTCCTTCCTCTCATCAAAAAGTGAAATAAAATGGAGTAAAAGCACATCTTCACCTCATGGGCACCCCTCATTTCTGGTCATAGCATCACATGGGATCCTCATCTCTGGCACACCCTACTGGGCCCTCCCTCAGCCCTGCAATGGCCTTTCCCCAGCTTTCATCTCCTCCCAACTCACCCTCTCGGTGTTCTGGGTCTTGGCCCTCCAGCCAAGTCACATGACACTAACTCCCTTCTAGGGTAACACAAACAAGTCCTATGAAAGTCCAAAACAAATCTTCAGACTTCCCCTGCAGGAGCCTAACCTGACCCTGTAGCTTTCTGCCTCCATTGTTCCCTGTCTGTTAAACCCAATCCCAGGGCTTCTCCCCCACCAGAAAGACCTATATCCTCTACCATCTCCCACAAGTGAGCTCCCTCAGTCTACTTATAAGGCCTAGCTCCACCTCCTCAAGCCAAAAGCCAATTAGCTCCACACCTGGGTCGTGAGTAACATGACTAATTGGGAGTCTTTCCTTTGCCTTGCAGGTGATGGGGGTTAAGCCCCCTCAAAGAGCCAGTCAGAAATCCAGAATGATTACGCAAGTCCAAAGATGATAAAAACCTACCTAGTGGTAGGAATTGAACTCAGTAGGCCTGATCCTGCTACCTGTGGACTCCATTTTTAAGTTTTGCCACTGACTTCAAGTGGCGCAGAATCAGGCCAGTCTCTTCATAATCTATCAGCTCACCCCAGCCTTTTTAATCATCACCCAGCAAAACACTTTAATGCAAACCTCCCCTCCCCAAGCTTCTGATCATCTGACTTTAGCATAATGCAGTCCTCAAAACACAAGCAGACAGCACATGGTTTACTGGAAGAAGTCAGTTGTGCTGATTCATACTGTATAGCACAATATGTTACCATTAAATCTGAAGCAGAATGGTAATAGCAATGACTAGGACAATGTCAAACTGCTTCGAAATGTATGTGCAGGCCTGGTCCAGAATAAACACACACACACTGGATATTACATGCACAGAGACTTCATAGAGGTTAGGCAAAAAGACCACGGGCAAGATTGAAAGTTTATTCATTTTACAGGGCGAGCAGAATCAAACAATTGGAAAGCAGGTGTATCTCTGCCCATTGGAAGGCAGCCCAGCTTATATTGAAACTGCTCAGTCTGTTGTAGCAGCAGAATCTGTCTGCATGGATGTGGTTGTAGATGGGTGGTTTTTTTTCATGCTTCAGCCAAATTGTACTCGGCCGCTCTGTGGGTGCAGAGGGAAAGGGAGGTGCAAGGACCACTCCTTTCTGCAGTTTCAAGGCACACCTGCAGTCCCTGCATTCCCACCCCCGCCCCAAGAAGGATCACAAATCCACTTGACATTGACATCCCCGGTGAGCCAGAAGATATGCAGAATCCCAATGATTTATCATTCTGTTGATGCTGCTGCTGGCAGAAAGCTCCTTATCTAATGCAATTCCGAGAAGCCCCACACCCACCCACACACACACAGTTTGTGCTAGCAAGTATGTGGAACACACTTCCCGAATGGAAGGTCAATCCTGCAGTTGCTGACTCCACAAACTTGTGCCCCAAACTTGCTCCCGATAAGATAATTTCCTATAGGACTCTGGGGCCCCAATTTTTCCTGTCAGGCTCCCTCCCCACCCGCCCAGTAATGGAATCTGTCCGTGCCCCCCCTCACCCCACCCCCATTACTGCACAGTTGGCTCAGCAGAGTTTGGGCTGAAGGCGGTGCTGGGGCTGATCTGGGGATGTGGGAGGAACTGGGGCCAGAGGCAGATCTGGCTGGGGGGCAGAGAGGGAATGAGGGCAGAGATGGACTGGGGAGAAGCAGGAGCTGGGACTGGAGCCGGAGCAGGGGGCGGAGCAAAGCTGGGACTGGCCCAGAGCTGGGCTAGGGTTGCCAGTGTCCAGTTTTCAACTGGAACACCCAGTCGAAAAGGGACCCTGGCGGCTCCAGTCAGCACTGCTGACCAGGCCATTAAAAGTCTGGTTGGCCGCGCAGTAGGGCTAAGGCAGGCTCCCTGCCTGCCATGGATCTGCGCGGCTCCTGGACGCAGCGACATATCCCCCCTCCGGCTCCTATGTGTAGGGGTAGCCAGGGGGCTCCGCGCACTGCCCCTGCCCCAAGCACCAGCTCCACAGCTCCCATTGACCGGGAACTGCGGCCACTGGGAGCTGCGGGGGTGGCACCTACAGACAGAACAGTGCGCAGAGATGCCTGGCCACGCGCCTCAGCTTAAGAGCTGGAGGGGGAACATGCTGCTGCTTCCAGGAGCCGCCTGAGGTAAGTGCCGCCCAGAGCCTGCACCCCTGACCCAGCCCTGATCCCCCTCCTGTAACCCAACCCCCTCATCCCCAGCCCCACCCCAGAGCTGGAACCCCCAGCCAGAGCCCTCACCCCGCCCCCCCCGTGCCCCAACCCCAACCCTCTGCCCCAGCCTGGAGCTCCCTCCCACACTCCGAACCCCTCATCCCCAGCCCCACCCCAGAGCCGGCACCCCCAACCAGAGCCCTCATCCCCCTATACCCCAACCCACTGCCCCAGCCTGGAGCTCCCTCCCACACTCCGAACCCCTCATCCCCAGCCCAGAGCCCCCTCCTGCACCTCAAATCACTCATCCCCAGCCCCACCCCAGAGCCGGCACCCCCAACCAAAACCCTCACCCCCCTGCACCCCAACCCACTGCCCCAGCCTGGATTCCCCTCCCACACTCCAAACCCCTTATCCCCAGCCCAGAGCCCACTCCTGCACCTCAAATCCCTCATCCCCTGCCCCACACCAGAGCCCACACCCCTAGCCGGAGCCCTCACCTCCCCGCATCCCAACCCCAATCCCCTGCCCCAGCCCGATGGAAATGAGTGAGTGAATGAGGGTGGGGAGTGTGAGTGAGTGGGGGTGGGGCCTCAGAGGAGGGACAGGGCAAGTTGTGGGGCAAGGGTGTTTGGTTTTGTGTGAGTAGAAAGTTGGCAACCCTAAACTGGGCTGGGGGTGGAGTGGAGCTGCGGGTGGGGCTGGAGGCAGAGCGGAGATGGGTGATGCTCTCTCTCTGCCCCCCCATGGGGGGCTGGCCTGGGCCCTGCTGTGCACCCCCCAGAACATTGCGCCACGCCCACAGTTTGGAGAGCAGTGCCATAGGAGTATGCTAATAGCTAGTGCACAGAACCCAAACCTCCCCCTCTCCCCGCGGAGAGATCATGCCCCCTTCTTAGGAAGTTTGAGTGCAGCATTTGTGACCCCAGAACATACCTCTGGCAACAGAGCTCCAGAAGGGCTGCAGCAGGCCAGGGCAGTTACCATTTTGAGCAGAGGCTGCTGCAGGCCCCTTCTATGTACACGTCTGTTGCTGTGCATGTGGGTCCAAGATCTGAACAGAACCCTAAACAAACACTTCCTTAAATGAATTGTCATCGTTACTAATCATTTAGAGCCCGATTGCTAGACCCTTCTTCTCACTGGTGAGCAGCGACTTGCCCTTTGCAGTCAATGGGCTCACTCATGGGAGGCACTGCTCCCCACTGGCAGACAGAGGTTCACAGCCTGGCCTTGTGGGAATTCTCCCTCCCCACAATGTAGAGTTTCAGATCCCAGGTGAGCATGTCCCTGAGTCGGCATTGGTTGTATTTAGATTAAATAAGTGAAACTCTCAGAGGAGATTTAAAAATAAACACCCTTTTGCCTCAGCTGAACATGAGCTCTCAGTGTGTGGCCAAAAGAGCTAATGTGACCCTGGCATGCGCAAACAGGGGAATCTCAAGTAGGAGAAGAGAGGTTATTTTACCTCTGCGTTTAGCACTGGGGGGACAATCACTGCTGGAATACTGTCCCCAGTTCTGGTGCTTGCAATTCAAGAAGGGTGTTGATGAATTGGAGAGGGTTCAGAGAAGAGCCATAAGAACGACTAAAGGATTAGAAAACATGCCTTATAGTGAGAGACTTGAGCTCAGTCTATTTAGCTTAACAATCGAAGGCTAAGGGGGGATTTAATTACAGTCTGGAAATATCTACAAGGGGAACAAATATTTAATAATGGTCTCTTCTCTCTAACAGACAAAGGTATAATGTGTTCCAGTAGCTGGAAGATGAAGCTGGACAAATTCACTCTGGAAATAAGGCGTAATTGCTCTAACTGACAGGTACTTGGACTGGGAACAGGAATGGCAGATACACACTAAAAGTGGGAGGGCCACAGGCACCCAAACCATGGCTCCACCGTCCTGCCCCCGGTGAGGCTCTGCCCTGCCCCGCCACCCTGCCCCCTGAGGCCACACCCCACCCTGCCCCACCCCTTCTCCCTGAGCCCCCGTCCCTGCACCACCTCTTCCCCTGAGGCTGCCTCTCCCCCACCCCAAGACCCTACCCTCCTCTCACTCTTCTTCACCCCCTCCCCCTGTTGCTCACCCTTATGGCAGGTAAAAAGTGGGGGGGGCACATCCCCCTGGCCTGACTGGGAAGGAATTATCCCTATGGCCTATTGGAAGGGAACTAAGGTGCTCAGATACTACAATGACGAGGGCTATATGTGAACCTGAATAAAAAAAGAACAAAATAGACTAGAACATGGGCCCATTGAGTTTATTGATCTTTGGGGGCCTGGGCCATAGTGGTTCCCTCCTGCTTCTGGAGTACCACATGGGGACACCATTGCGGAGTCAGATCTCAGGTGGCCATAGTTCACGTCATGGTGGGAATATCCCCTTCAGTCATCGGTGGACTTAATTCCCTCCAGTTGTCTTTCCTGTGAGTTTTGTTACAGACTATTCGCATGTGGCAATGGATAGAGGAGAGGGGACTGTTGTAGCTCACCCAGACAATGAGACTAGACTAGCCAGTGCTGAGAATGAAGCACAACTTGCTCCTGTTGAAGTCAATAAGAGTTTAGAGCAGACCCACGCCACATTCAAACAGAGCACAGCCAGAGAAAGCAGGAACAAGTGAAATGAGACGCTTGTGTAAGGCCGCCATCCTGGCTCACGCCAGAGACCGAACCCGAGACCTCCGGAGCTAAAGAGCCAGCTGAGAGCTGTAGCAGACTCACATTGCCTGTGTGGGGGAGGGACACAACACACACTGACCAGTAGCTTACATTTGCATCTGCAGTTTGCTATTGTCAGTGGCAGATTAACCACTGGGCCAACGGGGTCTGTGCCATGGGGCCCCGGCCAATTGGGGGTCCCTGGAAAAATCGGTGCCCCCGTGCCCCAGCCCGCTCCACCCGCCTGTCCAGTGCGCCTACTGGGGAGCTGGGTCGGAGCTTGTCCTGCTCTGCCCACCTGTCACTCCTGGCAGCGAGCCCCCACCCCACTCCCAAGCAGGAATGGGGGGCAGGGAGTGGGGGGCACTGCAGGCAGAAGGGGTAGGGAGGGGCCCCCACTTGCTCTGGCCCAGGGCCCTACAAAAGTTTAATCCGCCCTTGGCTGTTGCGATAACTTCAGCCTGGGAGAGGGGGAGATACCTTATTTCAGCTACTGTGGCAAACTTCTGACGTTTGCTTTGCTATAGTATTTGTGATAAAACGGATCTCTCTTTTATTGCTGACTTTCCAGGCTTCAGGAGTTTTCTTCTTTGCCTGCTCTTACGGAGCCCAGTCTGGGGAGCCATTCAACGTTAGACAGTAACACGGAAGAGGTCCATGAGACGATGGCTGTGGAAGGGACCTTGGGCATGGGAGAGATGCTATCAGCATTTCTGCTGCTGCTTGTGCAGTGCCATCTCAGCAGCTATGAATGAAGCCTCCCTCCCTGCTCAGAGCACAGGAAGACTGCAGAGAGGGGGCAGCTAACTCTGCAGTGCTGGGCTAGTTTAGGGTTACCATATCTATTAAATAAAAAAAGAGGACCCTCCACGGGCCCTGGCCCCGCCCATTTCCCCACCCCCCCCCCCCCCCC
>NC_048301.1:18069956-18113305 GCF_013100865.1 Trachemys scripta elegans | reverse complement strand
GCCGTGGCTGGAGGCTCTGCTCCTCCCCTGACTCTTCGGCTCTGTTTAAGAGCCGAGCTGCCCCAGCGCTACCGGCTTCGGGCAGCCCCCATGCCTCCGGACCCTGCACCGCCGGAGGCCGGGAGGGGAAGTGCCCGGCCGGCGGCTGGGGTCCGGAGGCAAGGAGGCTGCCTGAAGCCCAGAGCGCTCTGGCAGCTCGGCTCTTAAACAGAGCTGAAGAGTCAAGGGAGGAGCAGAGCCGCCGCGGGAGGGGAAGTGCCTGGCTGGCATTTTCCCGGACATGTTCGGCTTTTTGGCAATTCCCCCCCGGACGGGGGTTTGAGTGCCGAAAAGCCGGACATGTCCGGGAAAAAGAGGACGTATGGTAACCCTAGGCTAGTTGCTAGACTGGATTGCTGAGATGCAGCCACTATAGTTCCCAAGGCCTGGAATTTTCACACAAAACAAGCCCTTCCCCCTTTCTTTTTGCTCTCTTTGGCAGCCCCATCTCATCCACTAAGCTGCAGTATGGAGGCGGGAGGGGGGGAGAGTGCTTCCTCACACACCCAACCCCTCTCTACCCACACCCCTCTCACTAGTCATGCCACTCTGAAACCTATTACCCTGTAGCTAACTCACTGCTCTGTGAAGGGCCCTTCCTCCATTGTCTTAGACGAACTCACACTAGTAGCACCAGAGGGCTGAAGAACAAAGCGTGTTGCTGTCTCCGAACTCAGCCATAGCTGGTGGAAAATTTCAGAGATTCCAAGGCCAGAAGGGATCGTTGTAATCCTCTAGTCTGACCTCCTGTATAACACAGGCCAGCGAATGTCCCCAAAATCATTCCTAGAGCAGAGCTTTTAGAAAGACGTCCAAGCTTGATTTAAAACTTGTCAGTGATGGAGAATCCACCATGCCCCTTGGTAAGTTGTCTTTGTAAAGTGCTTTGAGATCTACAGCTGAAAAGTGCTCTCTAACAGCTAGGTATTGAGTGTTGTGCTAGCCCTCTGAGCAGTGGAAATTTCACCTCTACGTCATTAAATCCGAAGTAAGCTGAATGCGCAGCGAGCCAATCACTCGAACAAAAAGAAAATCAGCCCGACAGAAGGTCTAGAGCAAAATACCGTACTTGCCCCTCACATTATATCAGAATGGCGAGGACTGCACAAACTCTTGTGTATTCGCAGATGTTTAATGTCAGCCTTGACTTTGACACTCCTAATCACTCAGCCGTTGATCAATCCCACGCCAGTCACTTGGCGCTACTTAGGTGGGACGCTATTGGGTTCCAGCGACCCATCTGTGCACAGATGTTTGCAATTCATCCCTGTGCCAAGGGTCAGCAAGAGTATGTCTACACGGCCTGTGGCAGCCCGCCTGGGGCGATAGCCTTGGGCAAGCAGGGCTTGTGCTAGTGCTCTAAAGACAGCTGTGAGACAGTGCTTTGAAATTGCAGCTCGGGCTGGCGCTGGGCTCTGAAGCCTGGGGGACGGAGGGAGGCGAGCTACACAGCTATATTTTGAGAGTTACTGCAAGCTCCACCAGCCCACGTCTGTCGACCCAAGTGGGAGACTCAGGCCTGTGGGCTGTGTAGACATAGATCAAAAAGGCCGATTCCCCACTCAAATCGCCTTTAAACCTGAAAATAAAGGGTTAACGGGGACTTGAGTGGTGGTGCCTACACCCTGTGCTCCGCCCTTGCAGGATGGAAGCTCCCCTGGGTATTAAAGAGTGTTACACACATAATTCTCTCTCTCCTGATGACGGGCGCACGGATACCTTCTCTGCTGCACGTTGATCAGATCCCTTCAGTATGACCCCGTCTCACAAACACAAAAGGGCCAGTCCCATGACTCCCACTCATTAGCAACTGTATTGCCAAACTGAAAAATTAGTGTCATCGCTCAGCAAACCCGTCATGGGATCTGTGCAAACAAGGCATGTACTTACTTGTTCTCGCAAGGAAGTTCTCTTTTTGTGTAGGATAATTAGTTAATTCTATTTAGCACTAAACGACTTCTGGCACTATCTGAGCATTATTCTCATCTCAACGTAAACACCCAGCTGAAGGACACTTCTGTAATATCCTGGGACACACAACAACACAGCAAACACCCACTTGTCTCTCACTTCAGTTTATAAACAGATATGGCGCCTGATCCCAATCATACTTCTCCCAGTCTTACGCTGATGTAACCCAAAGGCGCGGTTCCTGGTTTATACGTGTCAATTAGATCAGGACCCTTTGACTTGGGGGCTCTTTTGAATTCCGTTAAACTGGGCCTCAAGAGTAATTGATGCAAGAGATCAATAGTGAACAAAGAAAAGATAAGGCAGCTGTTGTTTTGAATCTGATGATTTACACAGATTGCAAGTTTTCTGGGGGTGGCAGCTGTCTTTTTGTGTGTCTGTACAGCGCCTAGCACAGCGGGGGTCCTGACCCATGAGTGGGGCTCCTAGGTGCTATGGTAATACAATTAATTAAGCTTGATAATGTCTTAGACCAGATCCCCTGCTACGTCAGGTAGGGCCGCCCGGGCGGAGGGGGGGCATGTGGGGCAATTTGCCCCGGGCCCCGCAGGGACCCCCACGAGAATTTTCAGGGGCCCCCACAAGATTTTTCGATGGGTCTTCGGTGGCAGGTCCTTCAGTGCCGCCGAACACACCCGGAGCGAAGACCCGGAGCTTCTTCCACTCCGGGTCTTCAGCGGCAGTTCGGCAGCGAGGGCTCCTTCCGCTCCGGGTCTTCGCGGCAGTTCGGCGACAGGTCCTTCACTTGCTATGGGACCCGCCGCCGAAGTGCCCCAAAGACCCGGAGCGGAAGACCCCAGGCCCCCCTGAATCCTCTGGACGGCCCTGACGTCAAGCAAGTTCTGCCCTGCTCCCACGGCACAAAGCTTCCATACCAGTCCTGGATGATCTCCCCTGCACAGTGGGATCCTCAGCTGGCATAGAGTCTACACCAGCTCCCTCTCTGCAGCAGGCTGAGGGGTTGTGACTAGAGAAAAGGGGTGTGGCTGGGTCAACCTTGCGCTCTGGTGGCACCCAGCTGCTGTACCTGGCTGTGTCTACACAGCAGCAGTGAGGTGTGGCTCCCAGCTCAGGCAGACATACACAGGACACTGGCTGCCTGAGCACAGTCCTGCCCACCCCCATGGATAGGCAGTCGGGCGGCCAGCCCAAGTCGCTGCAGCACCGACAGACCCCGGTCTTCAGCAGGCGGGATCAAACCTGGGATCTCAGGAGCTAAATGCATGACCCTTTATTGCATGAGCTAAAAGCCACATGGCTCTTAGCTGAGGCTGTAGCAGACTCATTAATCTCTAAGTGGGCTCGGTGCCACTAGAGAGGACAGAGCCCCACACCCAGGAGGTGTGTGGGTTACACAGCCCCTCGGTTTGTGTTGAGTGCTGGCTTGAGCAAAAAGGGGAGGTGTCCTGGGAATGACACCTCCCCATTACGATGCAGACGTACCCCTGGTCATAGCTCTCTGGTGCAACTTAGAGCACCTCCCAGCCTTGCTTGGAGAGGGGACCGGCACTGTGTAGAGAGCCCCAGGAACTGGGGAGCACAAAGGGGGTTTAAGGCCACCTTTGCCCCCTTCCCTCTTGAGTCACACTGGGTGCTTCTCGCTCACACCGCAGGATCTGGCCCTTCATTTCCAAACACATCCTGAGGCAAGGAAGAGCCCGTGCCACACAACCCTACATAACAGCCCATCGCGACAACCCCACATACAGGTTGCCTGCCAGAGCTGTAACACTGGTCTACAATTTTTGAGAAGTCGTCTGCTTCAGAGATAAAATGTGCTATTTATTATGTATTTTGATGTGCTGAATTCAAATATGACAATTAAAACAACTGATGGGCTACTGTTTCTAAGATATTTAAGTTTTTACATTTTATGTCTATGTATATTGTGTAGATAGTAGAGTTTTAATCATAAATTGTAAACCTAGGTCTTTTCATGTGTTTATGGTTGCTTTACATGACAATATTTCACCTGTCCTGTTTATGTAACACTTTAAAAATCAGCAAAAGGGTTATATAAATAAAATGTATTATGAAACAAAAGGCAAAAAACTATTATGTACATAGTTTAATCCTATTCAGTGTCTACTCGGCGCTTCTTGGCTTGTCTCTTGTATTCATTAAATGGAGCATCTCTTGTCACTGTCCAGCAATAGTCTGCAAGCATTGATGGGCTCCATTTGCCCTGATAGCGTTTCTCCATTGTTGCAATGTCCTGGTGAAATCGCTCGCCGTGCTCGTCGCTCACTGCTCATAGACTCATAGACTCATAGACTTTAAGGTCAGAAGGGACCATTATGATCATCTGGTCTGACCCCCTGCATGCTGCAGGCCATAAAACCGTCCCTACCCCTTCCCTGGACTCTGCTGCTGAAGTCCCCAATCCTGTTTTAGGTGACTTCAATTGGCAGAAACCCTTCTGCTAGAGATCCCTGCCCCATGCTGCGGAGGAAGGCGAAAAACCTCCAGAGGCTCAGCCAATCTGCCCTGGAGGAAAATTCCTTCCCGACCCCAAATATGGCGATCAGTAAGACCCCGAGCATATAGGCAAGAGTCACCAGCCTGACCCCTGTCAGCCATTATACAATTTACCTACCATTTCTTGGTTTTCCTTGACTACTATGTTTTACCATTAAACCATTCCCTCCATAAATTTATCTAACTTAATCTTAAAACCAGACAGGTCCGTCGCCCCCACCGTTTCCCTCGGAAGGCCGTTCCAATATTTCACCCCTCTGACGGTCAGAAACCTTCGTCTAATTTCAAGCCTGAACCTCCCCACGGCCAGTTTATATCCATTCGTTCTCGTATCCACATTAGTACTAAGCTGGAATAATTCTTCTCCCTCCCTCGTATTAATCCCTCTAATATAGTTAAAGATAGCAATCATATCCCCCCTCAGCCTTCGCTTTGTCAGACTAAACAACCCAAGCTCCTCTAGTCTCTTTTCATACGACAGGTTTTCCATTCCTCTGATCATCCTAGTGGCCCTTCTCTGCACCCGTTCCAGTTTAAGTTCATCTTTTTTAAACATGGGAGACCAGAACTGCACACAGTACTCCAAATGAGGTCTCACCAGCGCCTTGTACAGCGGAAGCAGGACCTCCTTATCCCTACTAGATATACCTCGCCTAATGCATCCCAAGACAGCATTGGCTTTTTTCACCGCCACGTCGCATTGTCGACTCATAGTCATCCTGCGGTCTACCAGGACCCCTAGGTCCTTCTCCTCTTCCGTTACTTCTAACCAATGCGTCCCCATCTTGTAACTAAAATTTTTATTAGTCATCCCCAAATGCATTACCTTACACTTTTTACTATTAAATTTCATCCTATTCCTGATACTCCAATTCACAAGCTCATTCAAGTCTCCCTGCAGGATATCCCTATCCTCCTCCGAATTTACAACGCCTCCCACCTTCGTATCATCCGCAAACTTTATCAGCCCACTCCTGCAATCGGTCCCGAGGTCAGTTATAAATAAATTAAATAAAATGGGTCCCAAAACCGAGCCTTGAGGCACTCCACTAGTAACCTCCCTCCAACCCGACAGTTCACCCTTTAATACGACCCGCTGCATTCTCCCCATTAACCAATTCCTTATCCACCTCTGGATTTTCATATCGATCCTCATGTTTTTCAGTTTAACCAATAATTCCTCATGGGGTACAGTATCAAACGCTTTACTGAAATCCAGGTATATTAGGTCCACCGCATTTCCCTTATCTAATAAATCCGTTACTTTCTCAAAGAAGGAGATCAGATTCGTTTGGCACGATCTGCCCTTCGTAAAACCATGTTGTAATTTATCGCAATTGCCACTAACCTCCAGGTCCTCAACTAGTTTCTCTTTCAGAATTTTCTCTAACACCTTGCACACTACAAATGTTAAACTAACAGGCCTGTAGTTACCCGGATCACTTTTTTTCCCTTTCTTGAAAATAGGAACCACATTAGCTATTCTCCAGTCTAACGGGACCACCCCCGAGTTTACAGATTCATTAAATATTATCGCTAACGGGCCTGCTATTTCCCGCGCCAATTCCTTCAATATTCTCGGATGAAAATCGTCCGGTCCTCCCGACTTAGCCCCATTAAGGCATTCAAGTTTTGTTTCTACCTCGGATACGGTAATCCCCCATCCTGAATGCCCCTCTGTAGTGGTGCTAGTATCCCTAATACCTTCATTGGCCTCATTAAACACCGACGCAAAATATTCATTGAGATATTGCGCCATGCCTAGATTGTCTTTAATCTCCTCTCCGGCAATAGTCTTCAGCGGTCCCACTTCTTCTTTCTTTGCTTTCTTCCTATTTATGTGGCTGTAAAACCTCTTACTATTGCTTTTAATTCCCCTCGCTAGGTCCAACTCTACACGGCCTTTGGCCTTTCTCACTCTATTTCTACATTCTCTGACTTCGCTAAGGTAAGTTTCTTTACTAATCCCTCCCCTCTTCCACTCTTTGTACGCTTTCTGTTTCTTCCTAATCGCCCCTTTGAGTCGGTCGCTCATCCAGCTCGGTCTAAATCTCCTGCTTTGTAATCTTTTTCCCTTTTTTGGAATGCAGGCCTCCGACAGCTCATGCATCTTTAACTTGAAGTAATCCCAGGCTTCTTCTGCCTTTAGATCCATTAATACGTTTGCCCAATCCACTTCCCTTACCAGTCCCCTTAATTTGTTAAAATTGGCCTTTTTAAAATTATAAACCCTAGTCTTTGACTTAATTCTGTTACTCCTCCCATGTATTTTAAACCGAATTAGCTCATGATCACTGGAGCCCAAATTGTCCCCCACTACCACTTCCTCAACGAGGTCCTCACTACTTACCAGAATCAAATCTAAAATGGCCTCCCCCCTCGTCGGTTCAGCTACCACTTGATGAAGGAATTGATCAGCAAGCACATCTAGGAACATCTGAGCCCTATTATTACTACTAGCGTTTGTGCCCCAATCTATATCTGGGAAGTTAAAGTCCCCCATAATTACACAGTTTCTATTAGTAATTACTTCTCTAAACACATTAAATAGTTCCTTATCCATATCTTGGGTCGATCCCGGCGGTCTATAGCACACTCCAAGCACTATCCCCGGAGAGGCTCTAGTAGTCCTATTACCCAGTGTGAGTATTGCCCAGACGGACTCTGTGTTATCTAATCCATCAACTATTATTTCTTTACAGCTTATTTCACTATTGACATACAATGCCACCCCCCCACCTTTACCTTTATTCCGGTCTTTCCTAAACAGCGCATACCCCTCCATACCTGCGTTCCAGTCGTGACTGCCATTCCACCACGTTTCTGTTATTCCTACGATATCTGGTTTCAGCTCTTGGACCAAGAGCTCCAATTCCTCCATTTTATTACCTAGGCTTCTGGCATTGGTGTATAAACACCCTAATGTATGTCATTTAGCCTGTCTCCCATTAGTAGCACTATAAGTTGCGGGCCTCCTTGCGTCCGTCCCCCCTGTCCTTCCTATGTCCAATCTCATCTCCCCGGCTATGTCTCCTCTCATTTTACTCACCTTTTCCATACTGGAATCTGGCGTGGAGATTAACTGTGCATCTCCCAACCTTCTCCCCAAACTTCCTAGTTTAAAGATCTTTTGATAAGATGAGCCAGCCTCCCTCCCAGAAGTCTATTTCCTTCCCTACTCAGGTGAAGCCCATCCCGCGAGAACAGGTGTCTGTCCCCGAAAGCCTCCCAGTGGCCATACATCCCAAAGCCCTCCTTATAGCACCACTCTCTTAGCCAACTATTTATTCTCACAATCCTATCAGCCCTTTGCTGCCCTTCCCTCGGAACGGGCAGAATCCCACTAAAGATAATCTGAGCCTCTATCTCCTTGAGCGTCTTCCCCAGCCTGGCATAATCTCCCTTGATTCTCTCTAACGAGAACCTAGCCGTGTCATTCGTTCCTACATGAAGGATTATCAAGGGGTTCTTACCTGCTCCTTTTAGGATCCTTTTCAACCGCAGGTCCACATCGCGTATCTTTGCCCCCGGTAGACAGCACACCCTTCTGTTCTCCGGGTCCGCCCTGGTCACAGGCCTGTCCAATCTCCTCAGTAAAGAGTCTCCAATTACATACACCTGCCTTCGCCTGGCAACAGTGCGATCTAGTAATCTAGTCTCTAGTCCCTCTAGTCCTGACCTGTGCCTGTTCCTATCTTCCCTTATGCTCCCCCTTATGCCCTCCTGATTCCTCCCGGGGCCCAGAATTGGTGCTGTCTCCATCAACTCCTCCCCTCTCTCTCTCGGACTAGCTGCTCTTCTCTTCTTCCTCACTCTCCCACCTTCAGCCACCACCTGCTGCCCCTCCACCTCGCTATCCAAACACTCGAACCTATTCCTGAGTTCTATTCCCCCCTCACTGGCCCTTCTTTTCCTTGGCCTGCTTCTCACAGTCACATGCTTCCACCTCCCATGTTCTCCCCCTTCCATTCCCCTCTCACCGTCCTCTGCCTCTACCTGCGCTGCAGGACACTCTCCTTCAGCCCCTCCTTGCCTGTCCTCCATCAGCTGCTCAAACCCCCGCCTAAACTCCACCAGGGTATCTACCTGCATCTCCAGCCCCTTAATCTTTTCCTCCAGTAACACTATCAGGCGACACTTCATACACACATACCTGTGTTCCAGCTCCCCTGCTAGGACCATATACATACCACAGCTTCCACATGCAGCCATCTGCATTCTGTCTGCTCCTGCTGCTTGGCTCATGCCTGCTGCACTCTCTGCTCACAGCACCTGTGGAAGCAGAGCACACACCGAACCCCGCCCTCCTGCCTCCCCCTTTACCTCCCCCTGCAAACTCCCTCTCAAACTCCCCTGTTAGCCGCCCTGTTTGCTGCCTCCGGTGCCGCTGCTCGCTGCTCTGCAGTTCGGTGGAAAAAAATCTAGATGAGAGTGCAAAAAATGTATCTTTAGTGACATGTTGCAACCAAGGCTTTTGTATGCCTTGAGGAGGTTTTCCACCAACAACCTGTAGTTGTCTGCCTTGTTGTTTCCGAGAAAATGTATTGCCACTAACTGGAAGGCTTTCCATGCCGTCTTTTCCTTGCCAGTCCACTTTTTCGTCTTTGACACACCTTTCCCAACTGGAGGCACCATGCAGAAGTAACAATTGCTGGTACGATCTGTTGGCTCTCTCTAAATCATTGGCACTGTAAAAGGCATAGATTTCCTTTTCCTTTCAACCACTAGCGAAGAGTTGTTGCACAAGTGTTGCAGCATATGTGTGGGGCCCACCTCTTGTCCTGATCTCCAATTTTGCAGCCAAAATAAAGGTGATAGGCTTTCTTAACCATAGTGGTTATACTGCACTTTTGTGATGCAAAAGTCACTTCACCACAAACATAGCAGAAGTTATCTGCACTGTTCACACAAGTACGAGGCATCTCTGCTCACTTTGGCTAAACAGAAATGTGTCCCTTTGCAAAATCAAACACTGACAAATAAGAGAGCACAACACTGTATGATTTCTAGAGCTGATATAGGGCACTTTGTTCAGCAGAGTGATGTAAGCTTCGTTATGATTGCATCATCCATGACTTCTAGGAATAACATGATGCAATTCATATCATGTCTGACGCAATACCAGCTTCAGATTGCATCATTCATTGTTTTGCCTAAAAAGCAAGTACTGTCCAAACCCAGTCATAGATTTATTCATCGATCCAGTCAAAGATGTATTTTAGTCATTTTTGGTTTAAATTGAGATCCCTTCCCTTTATAACTCACTTCTCCTCCGCCATTCCCAAGTCAAGGGTCATATATACTGACCCAATAGCATATCTTGAAAACTAGAGCCAATCAACAATTTTAAGCATCATTTTCGTTCTCAGTGACCCAGAATTAGTGCAGTTTGACTACATTTATTTCAGAAGCATTTTGGCTGTAGAGCAGTGTAATCATAAATCCCCAGCTCCAGCATCCCCATTCCCCAGTCCCTCCGGCGACAGCAGGGACAGTGGTACGTTTAGGCACAAAGTCATCCCCAAGGATTATCTCAGAGCCAGGCCTCTGTGTTTCCGCCTCAATCACAAAAGCTCTGGAACTACGTTTAGCTTCCCTGCAAATAGGGCAAATGAAAGCGCTCATCTGGCTGTCGCCTGTCTCCTTCTGGGCAGTGGTGGCTCCAGGCACCAGCACTCCAAGCGCGTGCCTGGGCGGCAAGCTGCGGGGGGCGCCCTGCCAGTCCCTGAGAGGGCGACAGTCAGGCAGCCTTCGGCGGCTTGCCTGTGGGAGGTCCACTGCAGGAGCACTTCCTCTGAACACTAAGCGTATCTGAGGTAGCCACATCCCAAAACACAGAGGACTGGATTTTTCAGCACCCACAGTTCTCGTTGACATCAGTTGGAATTTTAGTTGCCGGCCCATCTGCAGATCAGGCCCTTAGCACTTTATAGGTTAAACACGACTCCTTAAACTCCACCCAGAAATTAACATGCTGCCAGTGCATGTCACAGAGCAGATCAAACCTTGCCTGTTTTTTAGAAAAAGTGGGTGTGGCCGTCTAAATTGGAGAAATGGCCAGAGCCCTATAAATCCCTTATTCAACCTGCTTCACCCAACACCCAGCATTGAAAGGGAGAGAGATTTAATTTGTACCTCTTGCATCAGTTATGTAACCTAGCTACCCATATACCAGCTGTCGTCGGACGCCACCAGTGTGGTGCTTCGTTCTGTTCAATGTTGATACCAGTCGGCTGTGCGCATGTGTTCCCTCTGTGTGCTGCCCCGGCTCTGCAGATCGCTGACACAGCAAACCCTGAGAGAATCCCCAGTGACCACAGACTCTGATAAGGTACGAAGGCACCCGGCCAGGTTTAAAGTCAAACGAAGCACAGTAATAGTTTCCCACAGACTCTACAGGACATACTACGAATATGTGCCCCCTGGCAATGGACCAGCTCAGTCAGTGGCAGGACTCTCCACTGTCCCCTAGGCCAGACAAAGACGTCCACTCAGGGCTGCATTCTTATACACAGGTACAAACAGGTTACACATCACTCCTGACGCATTGAGGTACAGCCCCTCTACGCATTAGGGTGCTGCCTCTCCCCTGGCACAGGGTGGCTCAAACAAACAAGTCTATCCATCATAGTGTCCTTTTGACCCTGTCTTTAGGATGGGTCTGCCTGTTCCTTGTTATCTCTGTGGGATGTGTTTGTACCGGGATGTTCTGGTGCCATCCTGGCACATGTTCATTTTATTAGTGCTTATATGTGTATACATGCTATTAGCAGCCTTCTTCTTGCCAACTTCTGTGAGCAGGGCCTGCCTCTGGCTCACAGCCTAACTTTGCTTTATGTTAGCAACGTTTTGACCATTACTTCAGTCCAGGCCTCATACCGGGCCTATGATACCAGGGGTTTATGTCTCAGGGCCTCATCTTACTACACCAGCACTTTGGTATGTAAGTGCCAATGCAAGACCACACGATTTAGGTGAGACCACAACAGATATTGATGCCAGAGGTCATTGGCATTGGTCTTGGGGGATTCTGAGCACATGGTGACGTGTAATGTAAGGTCTTTTCAAAGCTACTGATCTCAAGTTGTGGTCATACTGATGGTATGCATAGAACTGAAACTGTTTCTGCCATTTGTGCTGGGTGTGTGCACATAGCTATGGTGCTGAATAAATAAACACCCCACTTATAGGTCATTGAGGTGTCTATTTATTTGTTTGTTTTATTATTATTATGCCACCTAATAGGTCAAAAGGCTTTATGGATATAAGAACATCAGAACTGCCAATGGGACAGAGCACACAGAACAGGCAGGAGGAATTATGTTGATTGTAGGAAAAATAGGCAAATATCCTGTACACTCACAGGCAGATAGGTATGTTCATGCTCAGATGCACTGGAAATTACGTGGCTATTGTTCTGACACTTGGTAATCCATAATACAGCTATTTCTCACTTACCTTTTGCTTTGGTCTAGGGGAGTAACGGCATCCCCTTCAATCTTTGTCCTTACAGACTATGGAGGGTGCTTGTTTCCCCCCATAAGCTTCCCTCTTCCAGCCCTGTTTCTAGCTGTAGGGTGCTGTGCACATAATAAATGGTCACATTGAGCTGCTGGTGCTGTTATGGTGCCCTGATCTGGTCATCTCAAACATCCCCAAAACAAAACAAAATCTGAGCAAGTTATATCACTCAGCCTTAAGCAACTGCATTAACAGCTATCACTGCTAGATGCTTGACATGCTGGACCAGGCCATTACCAGTCACACTGAACAATTCACTCGTTTCCTCTCCACAAGATGAATACAAAAAGTTAACATTGATCAAATTTTAAAAATTGCCAGAAGTTGTCTTCTTGCGGCATAGACTGTTCTTTCCCCAGGAGGACTCTTGTAACTCGTGACTGTTTGCAAGCGCAGTTTTATGGAACAATAGCTCATCCTCCTGCTACAGCTGAGAAAGTGATTAATTTCACTGTATTTTTCTGGGTGGGAGAAATGTCTGCGGCCTAGCTACAGTGGCACCAGCCAATCTTGGTGGGCTGTATTTCTGATCAGCAACCAAGGGTTTAAGCTAAGTGACCTGGTCAGTTCTAATGCAATTCCTCAGCCTTGAACAAAATGGAGTTTGCCTTGAGGGGAGAAAGGGAAAGATGGTGGAAAAGGCCATCAGTTTTTCAATCCAGTAAGGGCTCTGCCAGACACCAAGCCTCGCCTAAGGAGAGTCGCGGGCACTCAGATTTTCTGGGAACTGACCAGTGGAGTGGAGGATTGACCCCTAAACTTTGTCTTTGTGGATGCACAAATCAGTAAAAGAGAAACCAAGTCAACAAAAAATAAGACATATTCTATAAACTTGCCAATCAGCCTAATCCCACCAAAAGAGAGCAGAGGCTAGGTCGACAAAGAGATTTAGGCACCTAACTGCCTCATCTCAGCACTTCCTATTGGCCAGCTTAGGCGGCTCCCCGCTCCTCATGCTGGCTTTTTGATTCCAGTCTTCGGCAAACTAACTCACCCCAGGCAGTACAGGGAGCTGGCTGGGCCTCTAACTCAGGCTGTGGATCCACTGGGCAGCAGAGCTCCTGAAGTTAGGCTCAGAGGTGTAACACCTAAGTCCTCTTTCTGGCTCTAGCCCCAGGTGACTTGGGGTTGGCTGCAGTTCTGGTTTTTCATCCATTTTAAGGCCAGAAGGGCCATTATCATCATCTAATCTGACCTGCAGACCTGAATGTCACTTCTGAGCTGCTCTCCCCATTTGCAGGGATTGGTGATTTAGAGCCCCTGCTCCCCTAGCATCTGTCAAAAACTCCTACTCTCCGGCAGGGAAGCAGGTTGGCCATCCAAGGGGAGGAGATTGGGGCAACCAAGCTCTGTGAAAACAAAAGCTCTCTTCCAACTTTACCCCCATCTCTTAGCCAAGACAAAAAATCATCAATCTTGTGAGCTTACCTTTCATCCTGGTCCAATCAGGGCAAATGGAAATCCACAAAGAGACCATAATAACTACTATGGGCAGCGGACTAGACTAGGTGACCTATTGAGTCCTGCACTTCTATGATTCTATGATTTTCCGACTCCCTAGCAGTTATGTTTAACCAGAGTTAGCTTGGCACAGATTTCATTACAGGTGTAATTCTTTATCCCATGATCACATGGACGAACCATTTTGGCAAGCACAACTCTGACCAATTGAAATACATGGGTTGCAAAAATCTCTATTCACCAGGCTATCCGTTCACATTGCTGTCTCAGTTAAGCTCCCATCACCTTTAGATTTAATGGTAGCTTCCTTCACAAAGAAAACAGATGTACTACTGTTTTGTGGTGTTGGCTGCCACACTGATTGAAACTATAGTACCAGGAGGTATGAACCTCTTCCAGTCCCCCTTACAACTTGCTAACTTCAAAGCCTGTTCACTTATGTGCTGTAAACACTAATGAGCAGGTAGTCAAAACACAAACACCCAATTTAAACTATTGCAATATTATGTGTTTGAATCTGAGGACTAGGCAAAAACTGAAAACACACACCTACAAGAAAGCCCTACCTTGGACCCAATTATCTTGTTGTGACAGCTTAGTGGTTTTGTTTTTCTGAATGGCTATTTTATACGTGCTCTCCCTTGTGGTAAATGTAGTTACCATATGAGACTCAGATACTTTTGTTTTACACATTTAAATTTCTAAGAGTTCTAAGAACTCTTCCTATATGCAGAGACAAAAGCCATTTTATTTTCTGAATTACTGCAGCCTGTACAAAATGAGTCAAACACACCATCCTCTCCCAGGAAGACTTTATACTTGCTCTTTCTTGGTTTGCTGTTTCCTTTAATCTAAAATAGCAACAATAATCCTGATGGGACATACATATCTATCCTTTCTGTATAGAAAACCCCCTACATTTATTAACCTTTTCTCTAAGGTCATATGATGTATTAGTGCAGTGGTCTCCAAAGTGGGGTGCGCGCAACCCGGGGGGTGCGCAAGAGGATCCTTGAGGGTGCACGGCAGGAGGAGCGCTTTTATTTATTTATTTTTTGCTTCAGCAGTTCGGACGGGAGTCTGAGTGGCTTTTTTTTTTTTTTTTTGCTTTGGCGGGGGATGTGTGCTCAAAAATTTTTTTACTGATAAGGGTGTGCGATCAAAAAAGTTTGGAGACCACTGTATTAGTGAACTGATATACCACACAAGTTTCACCATCCTGATGCTGATTGCTTACTTCTCCAATTGATCATTGCTTCATCCACCGAAAAATACATTTTACGTAGATCTGAAACATTAGAACTAATCTGAACTTTATATATATATATATTTTTATAACCTCATTGTTTTGGAAGGTATTAGCTGACTCCTAACTGCAATTAACTGTAAGACTAACCACATGCTACCATAACACTGGAAAAATAGAAATACTTAAACAGATTCATTTTAAAGTGGGTGTGGATATTTTCACTATGCATAACTTTATACATAAAATAAGATTTATTTCCTTCTTACTCCACCCAGAGATGTATATATCTACATTAATATCTTCTCTATGAAGAGCTTCCCGAAATACTTTAAAGAAGCTTCTTCCTTTCTTGAGAACTTTTCCCTCCTCCTCCCTTCTACTCAGAAGAATTTGTGCAGTCTCTCATCAGATGAAGGATGTGCAGATGAGAACAGTAAGCCCTGAGATTTTCAACATGCTCTGCCTAGTGCACACCCACTCACTGAATCAGAAGGATTCCAGCAGAAAATTATACAGCCAACCGTGCTCTTCCTTTAGTAACAATCATACAATTGCAATGAATAGAAATTTAGAAATACTATTCAGAGGAACTGAAGCTCGACCGCTTCTGTTCCAGGTCCTGGTGTATTTAAAAATTACTGTTTTAAAACATATTGGGCCAAATGTAGCCTAATGACTTCATTGCCGGTGCACACAGTTATTAAAGTCATAAGATACACATTTTATTAAAGCTAATGATGGTAGGACAAGATTTCAGCCAGTAAGTCACAATTTCCTTGAGTTCCCATACCACCCCGCTTACATCTCTGGCATTATGTAGGGGTAAAAGAGGACAGGATTTGATCTACTGCTTAGATTTCTGGGGTGTTCATTCTTCATGGGCAGACTGCCAAGCATGACAATTGCTATTCATTTACTCTGAAACCTGCATTAGATGGAGGAATGTTGGCAGGTGCAAATCTGAGGCACTAATAAGTAAGCGTTTTAGTTCTTGATCGGTTTATGGGGGATGGTTATTCTTTCACCTTCACAGGGATATCTCCTCTCATTATGAGTTAAGGGGACCTGGTCTCATTGGCCTTCCAGGCCACTGTGAGACTTAGTGAACGGCATTCACATCCCATGGTGGCACTCAAACTCTGGTGATGGCAGGCAGAAAGACACACACACACACACACACACACATCTATAGAAGCCCTTTGAAATCTTTGGCTGGATGGCACCTGTATGCATGCATCTCATTTCTACGGTATTGTAGTTCTCCCTTCTAATGGTCACAACAGAACTTCCCACCAGATCTGACCTAAAGGGTCTTGAATAATCATTTCTCTCTGCTGCCTTGATACTCCTGAGGGTCAAACCCAGCAGAGTAGAATGAGTGAGGTGTAACTTGGCTCAGGGAAGCTGAACCTTAGCCACCTGGAAATTAGCGTGGGGAAAGAAACCAAACACAGAACATGGACAATGTGCCCAACCACGCAAGGATTTGAACGCCTGCCTGCTAAAGAACTATAGAGAATTCCCACGTTTTCCCTTCTTACCAGGATGGAATGAAGCTTAATTAGATAGTGAGCTAAGTCATCTTACTCGCTTTACCACTGAAGTCAGTGAGTTAGGCAAGCACAATTCGGCCCAGTGTTTCCAAATTGCTTTGAGATCCTCAGCTATTAAGTGCTATAGAAGTTGGAGGTATTATTTATTATTATTACTGATACTTGCAAGACTCCCTCTGCTTGGAATGCCACCCCCTCACCCTTTCAGTGAGACAGTATTATCCCATGGCCATGTCACTGTACACAATAACACATGGCAGCGTATATGTGTGTCAGCCAGCACGCACATGCACTGCCAGTGAGCTGAGGCACGCTGCACAGCAGTATGGCTAGCACACCCAAGGTTTGCGTACATTGGCTGAAGAACACTCCTGCTTTAGTGTTCTGTGTGCTAAAGGCAAGCTTGTGACGGTCAGCTTAGTTATTCCATCCATAGTTCCATTGACTTCAAGGGGGCTACTCCTGGAGTAAGATACTACTCAGTGGTCCAAAATGGTTGAAAAATTGGTTGTTTTCTCAATAAACAGGTTAACAGTCCACCAGAGAAACAGCCCGTTTGCGGTGTTTGCTCCATCAACAATAACAATCCTGAGCACTTAGCTAGCACTTGACAAGCAAACAAGTAACTAACCACAAATGCTACAGGGTTGCAAAACTTCGCTGTAGTTTTTACTGTCTGACGCATCCAATTTTTTGCCCCCTTATCTCCGGGGTCAGTAGTTGGCTCTAGTAATGTGTGCACACACAGCAAGTTTCTGTACCCCATTAAGCCCCGCAACCCCCACCCTTCCCTCGCTCTGCATCTTCTTCCTCTCCCTGTCTTTCCCCTCCCTCAGCTGCATGGTAGCGTGGGCCTTCAAAAAGGGAAGCCTCTGCTGCTGCCCGCTCTACTACACTCATTAGTTCAACAGCAGCATCGCTTCAAAGGAAAAGCTTGAGGAGCAGGAAGCCCTGTGACTGCCCCCTCTGAGGCGGGAAGGCTCTTAAGTGCTTGACACCAATGGAGCTAGTCACCTGCTTATGTACCTTCCTGCAGGAGAGAAGAAAGGAGGACTGGAAAGGGGCTGGACTTGATGACCTTGTGAGGTCCCCTTGCAGCCCTGCGTTTCTGTGATCCTAAGAACAGGGAAGAGAGCAAAAGAAGACAACCACATTGAAGGCAGAAGAAAGAAGAGAATAGGAATAAGGCTGCTGCAGGTTAAGGGAGTAATACCCAGCAATCTGGCCTCATCTCCACTAGGGATGTATCCTCATTACAGTCACCAGTGACGTAGCTGCACTGCTCCAAACCCCTAAATCAGATCATAAGTCAACCAGTGAGAGGTGGCTCCCTGCAAAGAGACAGAGAGGCTGGATGAGGGAATTTGGCCTGCAGAATGATCTCGTACAGTTTCGGCTGCTCTCTCCTCACAGAGATTTACCTCAGCAACTTCAGGGGCACATACATTAGTAGTTAGCCACTGAACTAACTGCCTGATTCAAAGGTCGAAGCTGCTAACTGTCTTTCTCCCTGTTCTGTTCAGGTTCTTATACTAGGCTGTATACATTGCTATAGTATCTTAGGCCCAAATCCTCTAAGATATTTCAGTGCCTAATTCCCATGGGAGTTAGGCACCTAAATAAGGATTTGGACCTTAATGCCTTTCAGTGATGTGCTAAGCAATGTGGCTGGTGTAACCCACTGGCCAGTGGGTCTCCCTCAGTCAGGGGCGGCTCTAGGCACCAGCAAAGCAAGCAGGTGCTTGGGGCAGCCCATTTGCAGGGGCAGCAGTTGGCAGAGATCCAGCCTGGGAGCTGAGAACCAACATGGGGCCTTGGTTAGCTCCCTGCCTATAGAGCCAGCCCTGGAGCTTGGAAAGAACTACATTTCCCAGCATTCTCTTGGCCACTATCAACAGGAAAGGGAGGGGGAGGGAGTATGGTACCTGAAACTTCATGCTGCAGCTTGCTGTGAATGGAGAGCTCACTGCTAGAGCGGGGTGGCACTGTGAATGGGGAACAAGTATGCCCAAGGAGTAGAAGGCTTTGGTCCAGATATCCCCTTCAGAAGACATCCCCAGACTGGATTAGGGATCCTGGTGTGACCTCACCTTGTAGCCCCCAAAGAAAGAATTGGGTGGACTAAATGGACAGTGCCCCTCTCTATCTGAAGCCTAGCAAGGGAGGTACGTGGATCCCACTAGAATTTAAAATGAAAAGTAAGGGAGGGGAGGCTCTACTAGACTGGGCAGCTTTAGATACAGCACATAGGAGGATTTCCACTTCTGAGCCATGGAAGCAGAAATTGACTTTTCCTTTCCAGATTTAGCTAATATTCAGAAAGGGAATCTAGCATCTGCCTTCCAGATTTGAACACCTCAAAATTCAGGAGTCATCAAACTCAATTTGAGCAGCTGTTACTTCATTTCTCCCAAATCAAGTATACTGATCCACTGTAACTTGCTGTCGAAAAAGTAGGATAAAATTGAGCAAGAAATGCTTCCCAGCATTTTTTAGGACTGGAATTGCTATTTTCAACAGCAATTGCCTTTATTTATTTAGTTAGTTAGTTAGTTTTATTTGTTTAAAAGGAAGACAGTGATATTGCATTGGCAAATTCCCCATAGAAACAAAGAGTGGAACAAAAGAATAATAAAGGCACCTCAACTTTTCCTCATTTATGTAGGACAGTCTTATAATATGCATCCAGATATCCTCCAATCACACAAGCTGAAAATTGTTCCACTTTACTGCAGTTCTGTAACCATATGGGAACCAATCCTGTCTGTGTTCTGTGCACATCCAAAATTCCTGCTGAATGACCGGCCCTGGGAGCAAGTTACCAGTGACCCAGGGCTGGGGCGGAAGGAGGGTG
Organism: Trachemys scripta elegans; assembly: GCF_013100865.1. NCBI lineage: Eukaryota > Metazoa > Chordata > Testudines > Emydidae > Trachemys > Trachemys scripta. The sequence continues at coordinate 18,094,179 of NC_048301.1, read as the reverse complement.
CAGGTGAGGGGGAGGGAGAGCCCAGGGCTGGGGCAGCACGGGGTGCGGGTGGGGGGAGGCCCAGAGCTGGGGCGGCAGGGAGTGCAGGGGGGGGGAGAACCCAGGGCTGAGGTGGGGGCAGCCAAAATTTTTTTTGCTTGGGTCGGCAAAAAACCTAGAGCCGGCCCTGCCCTCAGTGCCTGATCCACAGAGAATGTGGGTCTGTAACAGCTCCTGCCTTGAGAGCCTGGCTCTTTAGTTCAAGTGTAGCAACACATGCTTGTAAGTCTGGAGGTTCCCCCATTCTTTCTCTCTGTGATGTTCCACCCCTCTTCCTCTCCCCTATGGGGAAATCTTCATGCAGGTTGTTTAATTTTGAATATTTGCACCTGTAATTAATTGCAGGAATAAAAATATAGGCACAGTCATTTGAGAGCACAAAATGTCACCCCCCAAAATGAAGGCTGTGTGTATATCAGGTTAAGGTCTTTGATAACCAATTAGTAGCACATATTAAAATAGTTGGAGGTAGGAAGGTATCCTATATACAAGCCACCAGTCTAAGCCAGCTCCAACCAACAGCACTTTATTTTATTTCATACCCCACCTCTTCAATTAAGTATTGCTGAGGAATTCATTCGCGTTTATCTCAGTCCTGGTTCTGCTTGTGTTGCCAAAATGTGGGTGGTTTCCACAAATCCTACTTCTTTGAAATCCTGCTGGAACATGTCTGGCAAAACATGCAGAGCAAGCCACTACTGATTTTCACAGCTGCCAGTAAGGGCAGTCAATACCAGTTCTTGCATAGAACTTTGGGTAGGAAATACAGCTTTAAAACTGCTCTCTGTCAGTCATGGGATGAGTATCTCTGAGAAAGATTTAAGCGCAATACCCAGAGCTAGCTCAGGTATTTCACTCTCTGTGTTGGAACAGTGTATGTTATCAGTTTACATCTAAGCATTTCACTCATGAAATCAATTGTACTATTTCCACTCCCAATTTTAGTTAGTCAGTGGCATATTTAGAGAAATAACAATCCATCTCTTTATCCTGTTTACCACTCCCCTGTGTCATTCATGCAAGATTTGGACATTGAAAATTTGGGCTTTGATTCTGTAGTGAGTGCTGAGGGGAGGGGCGGAATCCTTGTGACTCTCCAGAGCCCCCCTGCTTTTAATGGGGTACCACCTGGGCACAAGATTCTGCCCATGCATTGTTCACTGCAAGCTCAAGGCCTAGATCAGTGTATTTCTGAAGGACAAACTTTGACTGGGGATTGATAACTCCTAGAATTTCTGGAATAGCATAGGCGGCAGGTAATGGAGGCTGGGGGAGGCTAAGCCTCTCCAAACCTCTGCTACCGCTGCAGCAGGGCTCAGTGCACTCTGGGCGGCCCAGGCTCAGGGCTCGGCCCCGGCCAGGTGTCCAGGGCTCAGGGCTGTTCCAGGCACCAGCTGGTGTTTGGGCCAGAAAGCAAGGGCAGAATAGGGGTGGGGGGCTAGCCTCCCTGAAAGGGGGCTGCACACACCACCCATGTGGAATGGCTTTATAAAACATTATGGAGAATAACTAATGGCTCAGAAGTAAGGACTTAGCCTGGTTGATTTTGGCAAAAGGAGATTTTCAGCCTGTTTTAGCAGAATCAAACCAAGATGGCAGTGAGGGATATTTTCCTGGAGTGTGTTCCTGTATTCCACATACAATCTACATTTCCCAGTGGTTTCAATGGAAGTTTTGGGGGTGCTCAGAATGCAAGATCAGGCCTAAGGATCTGCAAAGACTTGTGTGGAACCGTCCCACTCTTCACTGCTTTCCCCAAGGGGCTAAGCTTTTCAGAGTCCCGTGCAGTAAGTGAGTCACGAAAATGCACACGCCCTCCCTGCAAGCTAAACCTCACATTCATGCCCATAAACTAGCATGTGCACATGCCCAAATGAAGAGTTTGGCCTAAGTAATGGGTGTATTTGCACCAATCATGTGGGGCTTTTAACCTTTGGCACAATACAAGAGCAGGTCAAATATGGTAGGTATTTTACATTACATTTTGAAACTCGGTTTAGAAAAGGAGCAATGACTTGTTCGTTCCAAATGTTTCCTGAAAATTTGTATCAAATATGCTCCATTTTGAGGGGCTTGGTTTTCTCCCCTCTCTGTCTGTCTTCCTGCCTTTCCCCTTTTTCCTTGGCCTGCCACCCTTCTGTCCATTTCGCAACTGAAAATAGGCGAGAAAAGTCAAAAACGAAACAACCCCACCCCTCCCCTGCCCAAATGCAAACATTTTTCACATTTGGGTTTCATAGAAAAACTGGAAAAATTCACAAAACAAAACCGTTTCATTAAAATTCACCCCCCCTTCCCCACAAAAAGGCAATTTCCCCAACCAATTTTTCCCCCAATATGGATCTGCACAAAAACCCTGGAGCCAAAACTCTTTACCTTTAGGGGTGCTCAAAATCACCCCCTGAATCTGGACCTTGCTTTTTGAGAGCCTCTCTAAATATATCCGTGGCTTTTTTATGTCTGCCAGTTTCTGGGCCCTGTGGGTCTGCCACATGGAAGTTAATGGAAAAAGCTTTGGATCTGGGCCTATGAACAGGAAGGTGCACAAAAACAGTCAGAGAAAATCAACATGACATAGCAAATAATGCTCTGTCTCTGTCTCTGTTCGGGTGTGTTTTATGCTGTCGGATTCCATGTATTTGGAGCTTAATCAGTTTAATAACAAATTAATAACTGGGCCCAAGAGCTCTTGGAATTCAGTAGACAGAAAGCATGACAATAGTCCTCTGGGAAGTTTAAATAGTAGGAAATAGTAGCAGAGAAGATCCACCTCCCATTTTTGTCTGCCAACCACTTGGCTGATTGCCTTTAAATACACCTCTTGGGACTCCTTCCAGTCTTGGGTTCCAGGCTATTTTTTTCTCTCTCTACGACCGACCACCAGGATTATTGGCTGAGGTTTCCTAGGCATGTGTCTGAGCAAGGTGGTCAACTCCTCAGGGTAAGGAGCGAGCCTTGTGTGACTCAGGTGTATGGTTACAGTGCTCCATGAATAATGCGTAAGGCCCATAATGATGAAGAACAGGCCACTGTGGGATGGTTACTTATTTTATATGCAGAAAATTCTGCTTTTCAATTGCTTGCTGGCCCTTTAAGATTAAAGGCAACTGGTCAAAATGAAGGGAGGTTCACCAGGGGTCACCAATGAAATTAATAGGCAGCAGGCTTAAAACAAACAAAAGGAAATAATTCTTCACACAATGCACAGTCAACCTGTGGAACTCATTGCCACAGGATGTTGTGAAGGCCAAGACTATAACAGGATTCAAAAAAGAATTAGATAAATTCATGGAGGATAGCTACATCAATGGCTATTAGCCAGGATGTGCAGGGATGGTGTCCCTAGCCTTTGTTTGCCAGAAGCTGGGAATGGGCGACAGAGGATGGATCGCTTGATGATTACCTGCTCTGTTCATTCCCTCTGGGGCACCTGGCATTGGCCACTGTCGTAAGACAGGATACTGGGCTAGATGGACCTTTGGTCTGACCCAGTAGGGCTGTTCTTATGTTCTTAACAGTCGGCCCATTGGAGAGCCCTGGCATTTCGATAGTGATGGGAGTCATTTAACTTGGCCCAGCCTAGATTTACTTCACTTTTGGATGGCTTTAAATTGCAGAGCGGATTCTATTCCAATGAGTCTGAGGAGTTGTACTGTACGTGTATCTGTACCCAGCAGTGCAAGTACACTGGTACGCTCCGGTATGCCGTACCAGCAAGCTATTTATAGCCCTGCCCTGCCTCCTGCCCTCCCAGGACCGGAGCTGCATCTCCATCCTTCCTTCTGCTCCTTTCCCCGCTGTGGTTCCCAGGAGAGCCCTGCCCCAAAGTCTCCGGCGCAGCAGGAGGAGGACAGAGTCCCACCCCCAGGTAGCATGGGATGGATCATGGGGAGAGCATGGAGGCCCTGGGCTGGGTGGTGAGGAGTCACATGGAGGGTCACGTGGGGAGGTCATGTGCCCCCCTTTAGCTGGTCCCCCCACCCCGTACTGGTAAGAAATAGATTTTAATTGCACCACTGTCTGTACCACACACACAAACACACACTCTCTTCTCTCAGACTGCTGGGATAGCAGGCTCTGTACATTTTAATCAACAAACCTAGTTTTTACATTGTATGAGGACTTGGAGCCCTCTTCCACCATGCAGCATAACCCCAGGTTCTGTGAAGTGTAGAGCTTTCTTGTTTAAAGGATGCAAAGTATTCAACTCACTATTCCTCTGCCTCTGTAAAATTTGGGGCCAAGATTTCCAAAAGTGCCAAGTGATTTTGGGTGCCTCCATTTATTGGTGTCCAGCTGGAGATACCTTAAAGTGGTCTGAGGTGAACCCACCCTCAGGCCCCTCTAAGGTGTGTGAAGCGAAGCACCCAGAAATTGAGACACCCCAAATCACCAGTCATTTTTGAAAACCTTGGTGCATGTCAGCCTGCACTGCACGGTACTCTCACAAGACCAGGTGCCATCTCAGTAAACAACCAGATGAAAATGTCTAATGTGACTGGGCAGGAAATGACACACATTCTCCTCTTTTCTCAAGCGCGCAAATAGCCTAGGAGCCATTCCTTGAGTTACAGCTACCCAAGGACAGCTATCAGCTTGGGTGCTCATGAATTTCTCACCCATAACACTAGAAAGGTTCTTTGCTTTGTCACACACAACTCCTGTAAAGCTAAGCCAACAATTCGCAACAATTCGACTGCACTGACACATAAATCAGTCTGTCATGCACGTCTGGATAAGCACATTTTTAAAGAACCACAGCCTAAAGCCATTGAAGATAGAGCAATATTTATTGCAAACAAACTATTCCTCAATAGAACTGTTATACATTGGTGTAACCCTCTTCTCTACCTCCTAAAACTAAGACAAAAGCAGCTAGTTATTTCATCTACAGTACACAAGAAAAATAACACCTTAAATGATCATTTTCTTCTGCGGGCTAAGTCTTGAAGATCAAGGACAACTGGCCAGAATGAGGAGACATCAGTGGATGGGATTTTTGTGAAAAATCCGTATTGACAGGAGCCATCCAACAGGGAAATGATTTACTAATGGAAACATTCAAGTTAAATTCCATGATAACTTGCTTGGGGGAAAGGAGGTCATGAGGGGGGTCTGTGGATAGAGGGTGGGTAATTTTATTTTAATTTACAGTAAAACTCTATCCTGTAAGGTGCCAAGCAGCTTGAAGATGCTCAATACCTCGAGGAGTTGCTCATCACCTTGCAGGAATTAGCCCTGACTCATTAGGTCTATGCACATTGTCAACCGTGCTCTGGAAGTGATCACTCTCATTTTGGTTTAAGAGTGGCTTACTTTCGTTTAGTTTAAGTCAAATAGGAACAAGTTTAAAGTAAATCAAACTAAGTCACTCAAACCAAAGTATAAGCGTCTACCCAGGGGTTTGCACCAGTTTAACTAAATAGGTTTAAAAACCAGTTTAAGGTAAACCAGTGCAACTTTCTTGGGTAACCAAGCCCTAGATGTATCCGCAATTTAACCACTTCTGCTGCTTTCCATTGTACATTATTTTCAGTCAAATTATCGGTTTCTCATCTCACCCTTTTCCCCCACAATTCTATGGCAGTGCCCTGCAGAAGGATGGAGTTAATATAATGTTGTCCTTTCAGCTCTTCCTGATATTTAAAGACTTAACTTTGATGGGAACTGTTTCAATGAAGATCAGTGGAGTATCAGTACTTTTAAAAGCTATAAGATATGTCAAGGAGTATTTCTGTGCTGTGATGTGTGCCATAATTTAGCTATAACAGCATTGACATTTTTCAGTCCCTTCCTCTCATAAATCTAAAGATTAGGCTGTAATCTTCCCAAGGCAAAGAAAATGTTTCTGCATCTTCTTATACTCCAGTACAGCTTGTGTCCATGGGAAATGCTTTTAAGAATTACTTCATATAATAAGGAAATAAATGTTAAAGGTTATTCAGGCAAGTGTTTCGCATCAGACAAATATTTTGCAATTTTATGCATGCATGATGAATCATTAAACCCAAGTATTAAGATGCTTTACGAACACCTAATCTCCAGGAACTATAGAGCTACAAAAGAAATAAGCGTTTAAATCATTGGATGACTTAGTTCCAAAACTCAGTTTGCAGGTATGCAAAAGCTACCCAGACACTGTATTAACAGAGGAGTGTCCAATATATGTATTGGGCCCACCCAATACGCCACATCCTCTCATTTGCCTGCAACCTCACTGGGAGCTGGTAATCAGCATTTCACCCATTTACATGGCAGTACACCATTTAGCAAGCATCCCTAGGAAGAGTGCCAATAGGTGGCAACACTAATGTTGTGCCAATAGGTGACAACACCATAGTTGTGGCTCTGATCATCTACTTCAGTGGGAGCTGCTGGGCGCTCAGCACTTTTGAAAACTCCAGTCACTGGGAGCCTAACTTTAGGCACTCGGTTTTTAAAAATCTTGGCCAATGTGCAAGGCTGCTGTCAATATGTGTGTAACGACGCAGAGGATAAGAACTAGAATACAGCGCTGTCATTTATTTACCCAATTAAAAATGTCTGCAGTGGGCAGGGAATGACTCACTCATTTGCCTTCAAGCAAATGCTTTATCAGCCCAGCTGCTGTTCCTAATGCAAAGTCCCAGTTAGATCAAGCTGTGTGGACTATTTAACAACACACTCAGAGAGAGGCTGTGAGATACAGGTCAGACCTTAGAGCCAATGGGAGAGACAAAGAGGATGCCTATGGCAACCAAAGAGCAGCTAGTCGTGGGGTGGTGAAGATGGGGCTCCTGGTTCTTATCCATGTGAGTGCTGCGTTTTACCCAGCTCAGTTGTAACCAGGTTCTAATACAGTTCCTCTGCAGTGTGGATGGGGCTGCATCTGTCTTCCTAAATGTGGTAGCCGGTCCTGCCTGCAGGCTTCTGTGCACGGAGACGTCTCACTGTGCATCGCACTATGCGAAGTGCGCACACAGATTCTGCCCCCATCATCAGCGGCTGAGGCACGAAGGGACAGAGCACCCAATGCAAACAGTGTGATTGGTATAGAGATGGACCAACACAGTTAACACACAGTTGTTCCAAGGAATACGCTGCTTTGCGGACATGCTGCAGCATTGGCTGTAACCATTTCCAGTGAGCGCATCAGAGGCTGGTTACACCTGCCCTGGTCTTTTTGTAGTGGGCTTCTGGGAACACGTAAGCTATCTGGCCACAATAAATCCTGCCTGGAATAGTCAGATGTAACAATCTACTGCTAGTTTGTTAACTAAAGAGAAATGTATATTCATACAACTCGTTATAAAAAGATGCTTGTTCCAGTATGAGGCACTATTTTATACAAGGTCACGTTCCCAAGGGTCAGTTAGTTGGTTTAATAAACCAGCAATTTTTGAATGTAGAAGCAACTTGATTTCCAAAATAGCGCGTGGTACTAAGAGTCTGTTAAGTTACTGGGAAATACATAGAGAAGGAGATATTACTTTGGTGTCAGTCTGCTCTTCTGCACACAAATCATTGCTATTAACCATAAGGCATATTGATTCTTGGTTTCATCCATGCTATAGATCTGACTTTTAAAATAGCCCATTAAATCTGGATGACTTTTAGTGTTGTACTTTTGCAATAAATTATGCCAAGCTCATTAACTGGAGCTGGACAGACGTATCGAGGGTGGGAGGGATGGAGAACAGGAGCAAGCTCTCTTATGTTAAGCCCAAATTCTGGAGCAACTTGCATGGTTGCACAGGGGAATAAGGGAGCATAAGGCAGATTACCCACCACACCATGGGAGCTGTGCAGGGGGTGAAAAGGGCAGCCACTACAGGGCTACTGCCCTCTCCCCACTTCTCACATGTGGGCAGGAAGGGACAGACTTTTGAGTGTGTACTCCCCTCCCATGTGCCAGCCAGCACAATGGCACCAGCAAGCCAGGGGACACGTGCTATGCAAGGTATAGACCTGGCATAGGGTATCCCCTGCACAGAGTAGGATGGAACCTGGGCTGGGAGGCAGACTGTAGCTCGCAGGGTATGTCCATGTTGCAACTTGCTGGGTGTCCTAACCCGTGTTTCAGCCCAAACCCCACCTTTCATCTGGCCAGAACAGACAAAAGCCAGGTGCGTGCATAGTTAGAAGTGCCTTGGCTAGATGCGTGGGTGGACTAGGAACACCTCCACACGGGGGCTTGGGAATGACAGACAAGTTCTCCCACAATACGCTGCAAACCAACCGCTAGAGCGGCTTCAGCTAGTGAGGTGTTAAGAACCCTGGGAAAAGATCCCAATCATCCAAACACCAAATGTCTTGATACAGCACCAGTGTGAGGATAGGATGTATGTGACTCAGCAGTGTGGACTTGCCTTAAAAAAACAGAGTAAGTGTATCCTTCTGTTAATATTCTGTAGAGTACTGCTAACTGGGTGTTTCCCCCCTCCCCCCCTTAGTATTAAAAGCTAACCCCTTTCTGTTTTTTACCATAAATAGAAATGAGCCAGAACTAACACCCTGAATCCAAATACCCTGCATTTTGGGAAAGTTAGGATCTACAGCCAAACTTTGAATCTGTGGGTCAGCTCCAATTGTAACTATCAGTTCACTGATTGTTATAACTGATGTTTTTCTCTCAGACACATAACGTCAGCAATGCAGCAAATAAACTTTTTATAAGGTACATGCTGCCCTCTTTTGGCTGTAGATGTGAGAGTTCTTAGCCAGGAATAGTTGCTTCTGTATTGTACTGCCCTCTTCTGATCTTCACTGTAAGTGATACTGTTAAACACTTAAAATGAAGATGCTCCGTGTTACAAAACAGGAGATGAGTGCACTGAAGTTTCTTTAAAAAGTAACAGAGGGTCCTGTGGCACCTTTAAGACTAACAGAAGTATAGGGAGCATAAGCTTTTGTGGGTAAGAACTTCACTTCTTCAGATGCAAGCTACCCCTCTGATACTTGAAGTTTCTTGTCCACCTGACTACTAGCTCATGTCTTGCTGCCATTTAGCTTTAAAGATTTACATTTAAAACAGGATAGTGTATTTAACAACCTTAAATATGCCATTTACGATAGAGCTCAAGTGGAACTGCCCAAATATTAACTGGAGAGACAAGGTGGGTGAGGTAATAGCTGTTATTGGACCAACTTGTGTTGGTGAGAGAGACAAGCTTTCAAGTTCCACAGGCCCTTCTTCAGGGCTGGGAAAGGTACTTAGAGTGTCACAGCTAAATACAAGGTGGAATGGATTGGCAGTTAACATATATTCTAAGGGACCATTCAAGGTGAAGGGGCCAGTTGACACCTTTTCAGGCATAGGGCAAAACAGGGGGGTTAATGGGGTACCACCACCTACAACTCCAAGTATGCTGTACAGTTCTGCAGAAGGACTTCAGGAAAACTGAGGAACCATCTGACACGCTTCAAAAGGAACCACTTCAAACACGAAATCATCACATACTCCCACACATTGGAAAGAAAAAATAAGGAAACCTACCTGGAGATCATGCAAGAAACCCAAAACAGTTATCAAAAAAAAAACCCAAACCTGATGACAGCCATCCAACACAAAAACAAAAAATGGAGCCAACTACAACAACACCATAACCCACAGAACACCACCCCTGGGAGGAAACCCAGCAGCAGGACCCACCACACGACTACCCTAACCAGAGCTGAATTATTTATACTCTCCAAGGAACTGAATTTATGCTCCACTGCAGAATACTGATGTGGAGAACTAGAAGCAAAAGAGTTCTGTGTAGCTCAAAAGCTTGTCTCTTCCGCCAACAGAAGTTGGTCCAATAAAAGCTATTACTTCACCCACCTCGTCTCTCTAATATCCTTGGACCAACATGGCTACAACAAAACTGCAAACACCAGTATTAATTGTTAGGCTGCAAAGAGTTTATGGAAATACTTACTGGTGAGATAGATGAATTATTATATTTACCATAAGGGAGAGTCATTTATACATATCATGTGTGTGCAATTCTGGGGAAAGTCCTGTCTCCTTTCTGAATGAAGAATGTACTGCCAGCATCTCAATCTTCGTTGGAAAAGAGGAGGAGAGAAAGCTAATCCATGAAACTATTTACTTTTTCTTAGTGTAGCCTAGAACACAGGTACAATATAGAGTCAAAAACAAGACTTTAAGAGCCCCTTTGTGCCGTTCTGGCCCCTTCCCCTGGCACAAAGGGGCTGGAGCAGGGGTGAGTATGTCAGCCTGCATGCACAGAACCCTCGTTGAACATAGCAAGAATTCTGCATGCTGTGGGCTTGCAGAATCAGTCCCAAATAGTGAAAGTGATTGTGTGTGAAAGCCCCTTTTGGTTTGGCCTTATGTTTCATGTTAGAGGGCTTATTCCTTCACCCTCCCACTTCCCGAGTCCTTCTCGCGTGAACAGAGAGCAAGCAATTCGATGTTTATTGGGGTGAACTTCCAGCAAGCTTAAATCCAAGTTCCTTTTTCCTTATTTTCGAATCCCAACTTACTTCCTGTTTGCCCCTAATTTATATACACCTCTACCTTGATACAACGCTGTCCTCGGGAGCCAAAAAAATCTTACCGTGTTCTAGGTGAAACTATGTTATATTGAACTTGCTTTGATCTGCCAGAGTGCACAGCTCCCCCCCCCCCCCCCCCAGAGCACAGCTTTACTGCGTTATATCAGAATTTGTGTTATATCAGGTCAGTTATATCGGGGAAGAGGTGTAGTAATATTCTCAGCTATACCTTAACCAATCATCTTACTAAAATTTACCTAACCGATCCTAACATATTGTAACATGATTAGCTAACCACTTATATCCCACCACCTTAATTAGTTTACACCCAGCAAAATGAATTATACAGCAGACAAAAACAAACAATCACAGAACCAGACAAAGACAATGCAAATAAACAATAGCAAAGTGGAAACTATAATAACAAAACAATACAGAAATGAGGATTTCACAACTACATCTATAAAGACATAAAGGTTTCCCAACTATGTCTATTGATAAGTAAGTTCTTACCAAACCAAAAACTATCAAACTAAATTTCCTTTTACATCTTCTAGGCTCTGCCCTTTATCTGGAGGTGATAGATCAGATTACCTTAACAGCCCAGATTGCCTTATTTCAATATGACTGATCTGAAATGTGAAGACATGACTGTACGCTTTCCAGCTTATAAAAAGAACAGGAGTACTTGCGGCACCGTAGAGACTAACAAATTTATTTGAGCATAAGCTTTTGTGGGCTACAGCTCACGTCATCAGATGCATAGTATGGAACACATAGTAAGAAGATATATATACATACAGAGAACATGAAAAGGTGGAAGTTGCCATACCAACTTATGGCTGTTCCCAATGCTTAGCCAAAGGCCTTAGCTGAAGAACAGGGCCTCAGACTGTCACAGTGAGAAAAGGCCCTTACACAGACAGACAGTGATTTTGATTCTTTCTTTTATACTTCTATAACTAGCTAACTAATAAACATATACCTAAAGTCTTAAAGAACAGGCCTTTACAGACAGGCCTGAATATCTATAGCCTAACATTTCATACCCCCAGGTCTGACAGGAGGTGCATGAACAGCTGAAACTCAAAGTCTTTTTGCCGACTAATTCCACGCTATTTTTTAAAAGCTAGCAGATACTTTTCATTCATGCCAGGCTTCTACAGGGCAAACAATCTGATCATTTTTACTGCTGATTGAGTTTGCTTTGGGAACTCAGCATGGTCTTCATGTTAGAACAAAGGACTGGGAAGCATGAGACACTGGTTCTGATAATGACTCACTGTCTTCCTTTGAGCAAGTAACTTAGCCTCTCTGCGCCTCACTTGTAAAACAGAAATCCTGATCGTTACCACATCTATCTCAGAGGCATTGTGAAGCTTAATTAATGAATATTTGAAATCCTGGGACGGCAGGAGCCACAAAAGTGCGAATTATTATTACACCGTATTTCTGTCGGACACTCCTTGTCATGTGGGCACGGGATAGCTTGTAGCGTAGCAGTTAATTATCACAGGACTTTCTTTATATAGTGTTACTACTTCAGTACAGCCATTTACTGAGTTTCATAAGTGTCAAGTGCCAAGGTTTAACATGGTGGTGCACAAACATTACTAATCGAGTCTCAGACCCTTCTACAGCACTATTTAACAAAGCTGGTCAAATTTCAGGGCAAGCTATTTAATACTCAGTGTATCACACCGGGCTCAGCACAGATCAGGAAGCTTAGCTCCGAGCCCTTGTGAACAAATCTCCTCCTCCATCCCCTGCCCCCATAGTCTCATTAGCAATAATGGATTTCAGACCTAATCAAGCAGTAAAAAGAGGATTAGCAAACAGCCGATATCTCAACTCATTTCACTGTGCATGCCTGGAATTCCTTGAAGCTACAAGGTTAAATGTTTCAAAAAGTAAGTGCCCACACATCAGAAAAATCCATTTGGCAGCCAACCTCATTGGACTCCCAGACCTACTACATGTAATATCCACAAGTATTGACGAATACCAAAGAAGGAGAGAGAATGTACTCTAGTCTAATCTATGCTGGAAGGCCCATTTCAATGGACTCTAGGTGCCTAAATACCTTTGAGGATTGGCGCTGATGTTCTTTGGGACAGGGAGCATGTCTATCCAAGTGCTTCTACAACAGCTTTCACAACTCTGATTGGGGTGTAATAAATAATAACATTAAAATGTCAAGGTAAAGCTTCCACCTGCTGTTTAAAAGATCCTTGTCACTGGTACATTGAAACCTAATAAATCTGCTGAAGCATTTGCCTGTATTGCAAATAAATGCTGATTGTAACGCTTTGGCTAAAGGTTTAACACAGAGATGAGAAACTGCTCTGCCTAGTGCAATTCACCCTGACCACATCAGTTTTATATGTAAAACATAGAGAACCAATAACTTACATCAGCTGATGGACATAATGGTGTGGCATCAAGACTGCATCATCCATCAGCCATAATCTCTCTCAGAATGAATACACCTGCTCATATCCCATACCGACTCAACTTTATATCCTTTTCGGTTCCCAGGGCAGGTTTCAAACATAGATAAAATGCATACAGCTTTTCTCTGGGGAGGAGGGATATGAGCTAGAATGCCACAGGGTCAACTACCTCCCTCTAATGCAAGATAGGGTCAGATTTCCAAGCGCCAGAATGTAAGATTGCTCTTTTCTGCTGACCCGCTGTGGTTTGAGTGCCCTGCATTTATACAACACCCTTCAAGGACTTCAACATTTCATGTTATCACCCCTATTTTACAGATTGGGAACAGACGTACAGAGTGGTGAAATGACATGAGTGTAAGCTCTTGGGGGCAGGGAACATCTGTGCTTGTACAGCACCTACCATAATGGGCCTTTGATCCATGATGGAGGCATCTAGGTGCTACCACAATACAAATAACAACATCTTTCTAAAATGCATGGCAGATTGCAACAGAACCTAGGTCTTCTTGCTCCTAGTCCCCTGCTCCGAACAGCAGAGAACACTGACTCTGCACTGCTATATTTGTTGTTATTCCAGAGAGGTAAAGGATCTGTTCTAAACTGTAAGTCTGTGTGTGGTCAATTAGACTACTCTTGCACAGCGGATGCCATTAAAACTTTGACATTTCCCTGGTATTCGCCAAGCTATGGACAGAGAACAGGGTAAATGGGCACAGTGTCAAGATTTTAATGGCACCCACTCTGTATATTACAGTCCTAATTTTCAAACGTCAGTGCCTGAAGTTAAAAATAAAAAAATATGGAGATATACCTATCGCATAGAACTAGAATACACCATGAATGGTCATCAAGTCCAGCCCCCTGCCTTCACTAGCAGAACCAAGTACTGATTTTACCCCAGATCCCTAGGTGGCCCCCTCAAAGATTGAACATAAACCCTGGGTTTAGTAGGCCAATACTCAAACCACTGAGCTATCCCTCCCCTAATTGGGCACCTAAAGTCCACCTAAAGCTATCCCTTCCCTAGTTGGGCACCTAAAGTCCCTATTAGGTCCTTAAATAAGTGGCCTGGTTTTCAAAAGGGCTGAGCACACACAGCACCCATTGAAATGAAGAAACAGCAGGTGTTTATTTAGTCGTCTAAATCTGGATTTATGAGTCTACATTTAGGGATCCAGGTTTGAAACTTTTGGCTATTAAGTCTTTGAATGAAGACTGGCTGCCTTTCTAAAAGCTATGATACAGCTCACACACAAGTGATGGGCTTGGTGCAGGAATTACCGGGGGAGGATCTGTGGCCTGCGTTATGCAGGAGTCAGACTAGATATGGGTTTGTCTTCACTACAGTGTTATAACTTGAAGGTTGCCTGTAACTTGAGTCCGGGCTACATGTAAAATCCTTAATTCGAGTGTAGGGAGGCTTTTAATTTGAGTAGCAGGTCCGCAGGGGGGAGGTTACTGGCTAAAGCTCAAGTTGGCACAACTCATCAGATGCTAACCCCGTGAACTGTGCAGCTCGCGTGTTATTCACAGAGTAGCCGATCTCACCTGAACTAGGCTAACTCAGGAGGCATTAACAGGAGTGTAGATAACTCTGCAGTGAAGACAGCCCAGGACGGTCTAAAATTTGCACAAGCAGCAATTATTACAGAGATTATTCTTTCAGTGACTTGTTCGGGGCTTTGATACCCATGGTACAGGCTCTGAGAGGTTTTATTGGTTACTTCCACTAGATGGCACAGCTTTATTAGGCCTCTTTACTTCTGCGGGTCAGACTTGGGGGAGCCCAACTTATTGTGTGAATCTAGAGCCAGCAGCTGCTGTTCCCACAGTGGGCCATTATGTGCTCTGGAGAGATAAATAAAGAACATCGTTACCTCACTGTTCTGGAGTCTTCTTAGCGAGGCTGCTAGTGTTACAGTAAAAAGACAGATACTGTGATCTTCTCCTCCCCTACACCAAGGGTTTAGGCCAAATTCGAGCACTCCTCAGTTCTCCCACCCCCAGTCTTAATTGTGCATCAGATTCCAGCTGGCCACAGCCAGGCCTTTGGGCCCTGTAAAGCCCATGGCTGTGGGGCCCCTGTCATAACTATAAAGGGAAGGGTAATAGCTGTCCTGTGTACAGTACNTTCACGCAGGCCCCTACATTTGTACCCTAAAGTTCAAAGTGGGGATCTCAGTCCTGACAGCCCCTCTGGCTCGGGGAGGCTGGAATGTAAAGGAGACTCTCAGCCTTTGGTTAGGAAGCTCCTTGCCCTTTGCCTGGGGAAGGCAGCCTTGAAAATGTAAAGCATCGCAAACCAATCTCAGGAGCTGGAAGGAACAAGCGGCTCAGCTCCACTGCTGCAGGGCCAGGGTGGGAAGGGGGCTGGAAACATGAAGATCTCCAGCCCGCATATGCGTGTGTGAGGGTTACTGCGCCACACAATGAGTCAGCTACATGTGGGATGCGTCTCAAAGAATGATCTGACTGGCTTTCCCCAAATCCTCAGCCTGGCATAGTGGGGTGATGATGAAGGACAGGAAACAGCTCCAGTGAGGGGATGGGGAATTGGTTTACAGGCCCTCCTATAAAATGGTACTTTGGCTGCGCAGCTGGGCATTTCCCCACATTCAGCCTCTCACCCCAAGTACAGTGTCCCTTCCTGGAACAAGAGTAAGATGTGTGGGATGCATACTTGTGAAATGCATGGACAGTACTCCCTAGTCCAGAGGTGGGCAAACTATGGCCCGCGGGCCACATCAGGCCCGTGGGACCATCCTGCCTGGCCCCTGAGCTCCTAGCCAGGGAGGCTGTCCCCCGCTCCCCAGCAAAGCCACGCCGCCACACGGGCAGTGCTCTGGGCGGCGGAGTTGCACACTCCTGCTGAGCAGAATGGCAGCGTGTCTGGCTCTGGCCAGTGTGGCAGCCAGCCATTCTGCTCTGCATGCTCTGCTCTGCATGGTCCGTGGTAAGTGGTCAGGGCCGGGGCGTTGTATAAGGGGCGGGGGGCCCCGGAGAGGCAGTAAGGGAACAGGAAGCAGGGGGTGGTTGAATGGAGCAGAGGTTCGGGGGCAGAGGGAGGCGTCAAGGGACGGGGAACAGGGGGGTTGGGGTGTGGATGGGGTCAGGGCTGTCAGGGACTGGGAGCAGGGGCATTCGATAGGAAGTGGGGTCCCGGGGGGGGTTAGGGGCAGGGGGTCGCAGGAGGGGGCATTTAGGGGACAAGGAGCAGGGGGGGTTGGATAGGTCGGGGTTTCTGAGAGGAGCAGTCAGGGTGCAGGAAGTCAGAGGGGTCGGATAGGGGGCGGGGCCAGGCTGTTTGGGGAGGCACAGCCTTCCCTACCCGGCTCTCCATCCAGTTTTGCAACCCCAATGTGGCCTTCAGGCCAAAAAGTTTGCCCACCCCTGCCCTAGTCCCTGCTCCAGAAAACCTCTCTCCTCCCATTTACAACTGTCCCAGGCTGGCTGGGACTGCCAGAGATTTTTAAACACGCCTCAGAGGGCAGTGAGCTACACCCAGAGGCCTAAAGAAAGCCTGAGCAGGGATTTGTTTGTGTGCTTGTTTCAAATCTGTGTTCCTGACAATAGAATGTGACAGCAAAGCCAGCCAACAGCAGCAGCAGCCTTTGGCTGAGTGCCTCCATCCTGCTCCCTGCATCAGCTCCTGTGTACTCAAATGCTAGAGAGAAAGTAAGTGAGGCAAGATTCTCAGTCCCAGCTGGCTCTGCACAGCACCAGGATCAACAAGCACAGTGGAAGCCTCAGCTCCCCAGTCGCAATGCTGCAATAAGAAATGGAGGAGGCAAAGAGAGTGGGACAAACAAAAGGGGGGGAATGGGGACAAAACTGAGGGGGAGGGTTAATAGGAAGCCACACAGTGAGGGACAGCAGCTTTGCCAACTTGCAGGATTTTATTCCAAGTCTCCAATGTTGATGGTGGGTTTTTTTTAAAAGCCCCAGCTCCTGGAATCTTGTGATTATGTGTGCATTTCAGCTGGGTTAAAAAAAATACATATTTCTAGTCCTCCTGGTTGTGAAGAAAAGCTGGAAAACATGAATAAAAAGAACCCAACATTTACTACTTTTTGAAATTCCATTATTTTAAAGCCAATCTCACAAGTTTGTGACCTGACTCATGAGATTGGGGTCGGCAATAGTGAGCCAGAAAGATAATGGCACATAAAGGCCCAGGAAGGGGGTGGGGGAGAGAGAATAGGATTTTAAAAACCAAGAGAAACTGGAGAA
This sequence comes from Trachemys scripta elegans, assembly GCF_013100865.1. NCBI lineage: Eukaryota > Metazoa > Chordata > Testudines > Emydidae > Trachemys > Trachemys scripta. Next base: position 18,076,969 of record NC_048301.1, on the reverse strand, counting down.
AATGGGTGCTATCGGTTGGCGAAACCCCACATACTGTCATGGGAAAGGCCACTAGAGTCAGATACAAAAACCTATGCCCACCCCCAAACAGGGGGAGATGTTGGGGGAGAGAGAAGATGCCTGACATCTTCTCCTTAAGAGAATTCCCACTCCAAGACATTGAGAGGTAGGGAGAAGCAGGGTTTAAATTCAGCTGGAGCTGTCTGGAGCCGAGCTCCAGTAAATATTCTCAAACCCTGAATCCGCCTGATGCTGTTGTGGTTCTCAACTGGGGATCTGTGGCTCTCTGGGGGTCCACGAGCTGATTTCAGTGGGTCTACAAGGCCCTGCAGGGCTGAAGCCTCTGTGCACCCCCCCTTCCCAAAGGGCTGAAGCCCCAAGCCCCAGCAGGCACCATGGAGAAGCCTGTTAGGAGAGGGATTTGTGTGGCTAGATGGTTGTTGGGGCCTTTACAGCGTTAGCTAGGGATGCCTGAGCCACCCCCAAACCTGCCAAATTAGGATATTCATATGAAAACCATCCTAAAATTCACCAACATGCCCACAACCATCCAGCAGCCTAGCATCCCCCAGGCCCTTAGCTTCTCAGCATTGTCCCTGGCAACATTTTGACAATACTGACAACTACACCTGCTAGATCTCCACTTTTGGGATAGCTGATGTGGGCTTGAGAAGCAACTTCTGTGCACTTTGTGGTGAGGAGGCAGAATCCGGGCAGGTGACGTTGACGTGGCAACATCTGCTGCAGCTAAATGGACATGATGGCACGTGAAATGCAGGCAGAATTTTCAGATGGCTTGAGTCTAGGAACGATACAAGTTCACACCAATCCACCGGCTGAAAACCAGCAATGACTTCCCTGCCAATGCACCGGGAACGCCATGGCCAGAGGAGAGAGGAGGGTGGTGGCACCTGGCCCAGCACATGATGCAAGCAGCCTAGATGTGGGAGAGGGACTGCCCCTTGTGTCCCTGTGAGCCTTTCCCACCTGTTTGTTAGGAGCTGGTTGGGGCAGCAGTGCTGGCAAATCTTGTCCCCTGCCTGGGTAGTAAGGGGGTGCCAGGGGCAGGCCTGGGCCAGGCCCAGGTCTAGGGCAGAGGCAGGCACTGTAGGGCTGGCTGAGCTGGGCCTGCCTAAGAGCCTGTGGGACTAAGCGCCAGCTTTGATCTAGTAATTCCACAGGGAGGCAGAGCTCAGCCTCCTCTCCAGCCAGTTAGGCCCCGCCCCCCGCAGTGTAGCCACGCCCCTAGCGACGGTAGGTGCCACCCCCTGGCAGTGACCTCACTCCCGGGCTGTGCTTCCCCCCCAGCCTCTGCTCCGCGCCCTCCGACCCCGCCCCTCGGCCCCGCCCCCAGGCCGGCCGGTGCTGGCTCGCGCCGGGACTCACTCGCCCCTCAGTCGCGGTGGCCGAGGCAGCGGCGGTCATTGGCCGGGCCCGGCGATGCGGGTAAGGCTGCCCCTCCCCCCGCGGCGGCCCGGCGGTGACAGGCGGGGTCCGACCCGCTCCCCTCAGCCCCCGAGCTGCTTGCGGGGCGGGGCCAGCAACCGGCATCCATCGCTCCTGGGGGTCCGTCCCCCGGCGCCGGCCGGCGCCGGCGCGCTCTCGGGTTGGGCAGCGCGGGCGGGGGAGGGACCCGATGGCCCATGGGAGGGCCCGGCCGCGACAAGGGGCCGCTGCGCCGTGGGAGCCCCGAGCCGGCCTCAGCGGCGCTAACTGCGGCTGCCCGGAGCGCGCCGGGCCCGGCCCAGTGCCGAGCTCCGCACCTTGTCCAGGGAGCGGGGTCAGCGCTTTACCCGGAGCCCGGCCGGGCGCGGGGGCTGCCCGGGCCCGGACCCGGACCCACCCGCCAGCTCCCCAGGCGCGTCCCGACCGTCACACATCGCCTCCGCGGGACAGGTGGGGAAACTGAGGCACAGACCGGCGTGGAGCCGGGCGCAGTGACACGGTTCTGGGTTCCCCCCTGCCATTGAACGCACGGGGACTAAAGGAGGGCGCAGGCCTGAGCGAGCAGCCCTTTATAGGGCACTTTCCGCCGAAGGTAGAGAGGCGGGTCAGTGGGTTATTCCTGCTGGTGAGCAGGAGTCTGATGTATTGGACAGAGTGCTAATAATGTGCTCTCGTGCACAAAACCACGGCCAGGCAACTAAGGAGAAAAGGGACTAACAGAAAAGCCTTACACACACTACAGTTGTGAATTTCACCACACAGCTTATTTCCCTGTATTTTGATTATCACTTGAAATATACCTGACCAAACTTGTTGCCACACTACCACAGAGCATGCAAGACAGCTTATGGTTTTTGTCAATACTGATACTATCAATTTTTGTGGATCACTATTACCTATTCTCACTGTCAAGTTTCTGAGTAAGCTTTAATATCAAGACTAACATGGACTGAGCACCAACAAAATCTTCTGGTGATCTTTCAATTATTATTTCACTGTAGAGTTCATAATTTGAATTTGCATGTTTTAAACATTTTAAAATTAAAGCAGAGCTTTCATACATTAATATCCAAGCTGAGAAATTCAACCTTGCACTCCTTTAGAAGTCAGCGTGACCTCTAAGCAATTAAAATAAATTAAAGGTACTGTACCTCTCATAGAGTCCTACTGCCAATGTTTATAATTTTACAATCCTGTCCCTCACCTGCACACCCCTTTAAAAAATATATATTTTTCAAACTATTGCTCTAGGAAGGACAGATACAAAAGGCAAAACAGACTCCAGGGGACAGGGTGAAACTGACTAGGTACAAAGTATTATCAAATGTGAAATAAACAAACCTCAGATGGATCATTTTTAAATTGATGTCTCTAAGTTTCTGTTTTTAACAGTATAATACTGTAATGTGTTTGTTTAAACATGAACATTTTTTCTTGCTTTATCGGTTCTCTTTTCTTAGCTTTACACAGGCATTATCACAGATGTCTTTATTTACAATCCTTCCTTTGCAGATTGAAATCCGCGGTGGAAGGAGAGTCAGATTGAATAACACACACACAATGTTGATGACTGGGGGAGAGAGTGAAGGACATACTGTTCTTTAGCATCATTATTACAGACTATTTAAGACAAAATGAAGATCTTTATTCTGCTTTGGAAACATTAGAATTTAAGCATCTGAACTACATTTTCTGTTTTCTACCTTATAAAAGTTTTACTAGTGATCCCATATTATTGCAGTAACACAGAAATGCAGGACCAGCAATTGGTGGAAAGTCCTACCACCATAGAAGCATTAAGCTGGATGTCTTTGAAAGATCTTACCACCAACGTGAGTGGTATGTCTCTCAGTCAGAATAATGAGGGAATTGATGAATGTAACATAAATGAAAGCAGAACTAAGGAAGATACAGTGGAACTTGAAATGCTGCATCAGAGCATCCCCTGGGGGAATGGTAGAGGAAGAAATTGTGAAGGGTTTTCTGAGAGCATTCATTGTACATCAGAATCTAACAGTTCCTGGGGTGATTTTGAAAGTTTCAGTGAATCCTTAGTCAAGTCTGAGAGCATCAGTCACACTCCTGAAGTTTTGGTGAATTCAGCAGAAACAAAAACTTCTAAAACTGACGTGGAGTTACATGGAGAACATTGCAACACTTCTCATGGGCATCACTGCTCCAAACCATCTGTACACAATGGGAGGGAAGCTAGTGCTAGTTCACAGGATAAGGTATGTATTGCTAGCAAGTCAGAGACTCTGCTAAAAGTTTAATTGTTGTGCTACAGTTTCTTTGGGGTACTAGAAAGCACTTTCTGCAAACTGCACTTTGGGAGGATACACTTTTAGGAGGGAGGATAATGTAATTGAATGCAAAGTTGAAGATTATGAAATGTGATTCTTTTTCATGAAATACTGAATATTAGTATTTAATATTTTTATTGCTATAATGCTTAGAGGCCGTAATCAGATTGTGTTGTGCTAGGCATCATGTCAACATAAAGTAAGCTACTGTACATGCTTTGGGGGAGGGACTTATCTAAAAGACAACAGCTAGAATATGTGGGAGAGGAGGACAGGGTTACAAACATTTTATATATTTAAAAGCAGAGATTAGTGGTATGCATAATTCTTAGCCAATTATATCAGTGATTACAACTCACCACCTACCTACGTGTTATCAGATGGTAGTTTTCTGAATGTGCTATGCCAGAAGTGAGTTTCAAGAAGGGATTGAGTGGGGTGGTGACTTCATGGATTTTGACTGGGAATTTTACCCAGGAGCAAGAAGTAGCTTGGGAGAAAGCACAAAGGTGCTTGTGGGAGAAGTGGTGATTGAGGCTGGAATCACTGGCAGAGAAAGGTGGGAGTTGCTTTGTGATAAGACACTGGGATTATAGAGAGGGAGGCGCTAAATTGTGGATGGTTTTGAAAATTGGGACAAGAAGACAGGGTGTGGTGGGACAGAAGAGAGGGAAGCATATGGAGAGATAAATACACATTAATAGTTACTCCTGGCCAAAACAGACCATACCAAGTCATTGGATTTCTCTTTAAGAGAGATTTAAATCTCTTCTGCTGCCAACAGCCTACTTTAATCTGTATGCTTAACCAAGGCAAAGAGATGTATCGGATACCTCATAGTTGAATGGCACACATCACTTTGAGTTGTGTGTTCAGTTTCAGGGCAGAGAGACAGTGATGGGCTGTTGAGAATTCCCCTTGAATATATAATATATATGAAAACAATGTAATTTATCCCTCACTTCCCCCTACAATTGTAAGCTCTTTGGGGCAGTGACTACATCTTGTGCATGGAACATACCTAGCACATTATTGTTGGCAGCAGTGACAAATAGTAATAGTTTGAGACAGAGCCCTTAGGCCTCAGGATACAAGTCAAACAGCAGTTTCCTGGGCCTATGAAGAGACTTCCTGCCTGCCCATCCCCCCATGTTGTTACCTAATTGTCAGTTATGACATTTTATACCTTCTTCTGAAACATCTCCTATTGGCCACTGTCAGACAGGATACTGACTAGAAAGACCACTGTCAGCCTGCACCCCAAACTCTGCTTTTCCTCCAGCATTTATAATGGTGTTAAATATAAATTAAAAAACACATTTTTGTATAGGGGGGGGGGTCGCACTGAGAGACTTGCTAAGTGAAAGGGGTCACCAGTACAAAAGTTCGAGAGCCGCTGGGCTAGTCTGATATGGCAATTCCTCTGTACCTAGCCTTAACAAAGTAACGGATCTGAACTCTGACGTGCATTAGACATTCGTTATAATTATGACAAAGCCACAAGATGAGGGAAAATGGGCTGGAGTTGAGTGTTAGAAATAATGTAACTAAGCAGATAAGAAGACTATACATAGAGAGCATCCAGGGAAACGATAAATAAATGTGTTTGTACTAACTTACCTTTATCGGATTATACGGTTGACTGGTGGGCCAGCCCACTGGCCAGTACGCTGAAGAAAGCTCCCACCAGCGACATCATTTTAACATTTTCTTTAACAAAAAGAGTTCAGTATCAACTCAACACACCTTTCATAGACTATCATTCCTTCATGAAAGTCAGGACCTGCTGCCTGGCCTTTCCTAAAGCCTCTCCCCTGTAAGGCCTCTAATCCCTGCAGCTGTCCCCTACCAGCCCATCCACCTGATTGATACACAGCCCCTCCCCAGTCTTTCCTGACCCACTCTCTCCTCTGACTGAGCAGGTTCCCTCTTACAGGAGGGGCTTTGTCACATGACACGTGGTCAGCCATAGCCTTAAAACAGCATGCTGTTACATAGGCACAACAGCATGAACAATTTCCCCAGCCACACGTGTGTCTATATAGATGGTTTGGACACCCCAACAATAACCCTTCAGGAAAGTTAGCTCATCTGGGTCTATACGTTAGGAATAAATCTCCCTTCTGACAGTATCAGGAGTCTGTGGGGAACCTAGGACTCAATACCATTCCTTGAGACTTTCTAGGGGCTCATCCCCTACATAAGCCTTTCACCAGCTCCACTGAAAGGGACTGAGCATGTCCTGTCTGACCAAGACTAATCTCCTGCTCTATAGCTGTAAAATAATGTAGGGAAAAAAAAAAAAAAAGCTGCCAGAGTTTACATTCCTGGTTTCCAAGGGGTCACTATTCAGTATCCTACAAAACTGTGGCTAAGATGCCAACTCCTTCACACCCCATCATGGAATGCAGTAAAGAATGATACAAGATGGTCCTGTGCCCTACCTTCCGCACACAGAGGTGGTTTAAAAGGACACAACTCAATAGTTTAGTCCCAAAATTAGACCAGCTTGGAGAAGGTTATAATTCGGTAGCGAACCAGCTGTAGATTTAAACTACACCTCTACCCCGATATAACGTGACCCGATATAACACGAATTTGGGGGGAGGAGGGACTGCATGCTCCAGCGGATCAAAGCAAGTTCAATATAACATGGTTTCACCTATAACACGGTAAGATTTTTTGGCTCCCGAGGACAGCGTTATGTTGGGGTAGAGGTGTATTTGAATTTAAAAAACATTAAATAGATAGTGTCAAGTAAGAGTTCATATTTTGAAAAGTCCCTGGACTAGCATTTACTTACACTTAAAACTGCATTTTTTTTTTTACATGTTTTCATTTTAGACAATATAATATGGAGATATACCTATTTCATAGAGCTGGATGGGACCCCGAAAAGTCATTGAGTCCAGCCCCCTGCCTTCACTAGCAGAACCAAGTACTGATTTTTGCCCCAGATCCCTAGGTGGTTCCCCCCCAGGTTTGAACTCATAACCCTGGGTTTAGCAGACCAATGCTCAAACCACTGAGCTATGGGTTACCATATTTAAAAAAAAAAAAAAAAATAAAAAAAAAAAAGGATACTCCACGGGCCCTGGTCCCGCCCCTTCCCCAAAGTCCCCGCCCTAACTCCCCCTCCTCCCTCCCAGCCACGCGAAAAGGGCTGCCCGAGCGCTACCGGCTTCACGGTTTGCCGGGCAGCCTCCAGACCCTGCGCCCCCGGCCAGCGCTTCCCCAGCACAGCTGGAGCCCGGGAGGGGAAGC
>NC_048301.1:18053152-18069579 GCF_013100865.1 Trachemys scripta elegans | reverse complement strand
CTTCCCCAGCGCAGCTGGAGCCCGGGAGGGGAAGCGCCCAGCCGGGGGCGCAGGGTCTGGAGGCTGCTCGGCAAACCATGAAGCCGGTAGCACTCGGGCTTCGAGCGGCCCCTATGCCTTCGGACCTTGCGCCCCCGGCCGGGCACTTCCCCTCCCGGGCTTCAGCTGCCCTGCTCCTCCCCTGACTCTTTGGCTCTGTTTAAGAGCCAAGCTGCCCGAGCGCTCCGGCTTCGGGCAGCCTCCTTGCCTCTGGACCCCAGCCGCCGGCCGGGCACTTCTCCGCCCCAGCTCCAGCTGCTCTGCTCCTCCCCCGACTCAGACTTCGGCTCTGTTTAAGAGCCAACCTGCCTGAGCCAGCGCTACCGGCTTCGGGCAGCCCCTGTGTCTCCGGACCCTGTGCTGCCGGAGCAGAGCAGCTGGCCCCCAGGACGGGAGGTGCCCGGCCGGCGCACGGGGTCTGGAGTCAAGGGGGCTGCCCGAAGCCGGTAGCGCTGGCTCGGGCAGCTTGGCTCTTAAACAGAGCCGAAGTCTGAGTCAGGGGAGGAGCAGACCAGCCACGGGAGAGGAAGTGCCCGGCCGGTATTTTTCCCGGACATGTTCAGCTTTTTGGCAATTCCCCCCGGACAGGGGTTTGATTGCCGAAAAGCCGGATATGTCCGGGAAAAACCGGACGCATGGTAACCCTACACTAAAGGAATATTGCAATCCAAACAAACTTTTTAAAAATCATTAAAATAATTCTATCATTCAGGGCAAAAATGGAATTAAAAGATCAAAATCAAAACTTTGGAGCAGATAGACTGAGCATTTCTAGAACAAGGCTTGACTCTGCATAGCCTTACTCGTGTGAGCAGTCCACACCCCTGCAAGTAATCCTATTAATTGCACTGGGACTCTTTGCATGAGTAAAAGTCATTCATGTAGATAAGGACCTGATCCTCTAAATCCTCAGTCATTATTGTCATAGGAGGAACAAATGTACAAGTTCTCTCTTCTGGCTCTACACCAGCAATTAAAGAAAAACACCATTTCATGTGGCGCACGCAAGGAAGTAAACAAAGATTCATTTCAGCTTTATTGGATATCCTGTAAACTGTGTGCATATAGTTAACTATTGACTACTTATATAATGTGAATATACCTCATTTAATTGAATGTATAAACATGATGTATGTGTATCTACGTCCGTCACATACTCTGAGCCTGATACTTTATTCAAGCAAAACACTTGTAGATTTTAGTGGGTGGTGTGCCACTACTACTGCGCTTTGCATCAAGCTTAATGTCAATGGAAAAAACTTCAATTGACTTCAGTAAGCTTTGGATCAGGCCCTGTGTGAACTGCACGATTGGCCACCTTATGAGGTGTGTAATAAAACTCTGCTTTTTCTAGGCCAATCTCAGCTATGAGGATATTTTTAAGTTGAGTTTTCCAGAAGTCATTCTACCACAGTCCACAGAGAGCATAAGAAGCTTAGATCAAGTTCTTGACACAGATAATGAAGACATTGGGATTCCTGAATTTGCGAAGAGACAGCTTTGGTAATGAGTTTAAATAAAAATTCAAACACCCGGCAATAATACTGTTAATTTTTCTGAAAGAAGAAATTGGGGGGAGGAGAGTGGACTTACTTGTTTCAATTTAAAATAAGCTATTTCAGTTGTTTAATCAGGACAGTAATTTGATCAGATTATTGGGTTCAGAAAGGAAATGGGTTTGTTTTTCTAGTCCCTGAAAAGCATAACGGTCCACTTATCAGTGTTATTAATTCTTTTTGTAGAATTCTTACTGCTTTTGGTAGCACTTCTGATTACTAAATTCCTGGAATGCTGGACACCAACAGACAGTGTATTCTTTCTGTTGTCAGCATTCCTTCTCTTTCCTGCATGTCTGTGTTGTTTCTCTTTCATCAAGAGTAGCAACACAGGTCCTTCTTTCCCAGTCATTGGTACTTTTCTGACAGCCTCCCAAGTCTCCCAGTAATTATTGCTCCTCCTGTTAAGCTACATGCTCTCCCTAATCAGTGGTGCATCTGGTTTCCTTCCTGGAGTTTATGAAGTTAACAGCAGTTTAAATGGGTAATTTGGCTGTTAAATCTGCTGGAATGCTGATCAACTTGTTACCTGTTTTTGAAAGATTTCTGCTTCTGCACTAGTAGCTGTTCTGGTTTCTGCATACATCTAGAACATTGTAACTAAAAAGTAGGCTTGGTTATTTGTTCTGTATATTAGTGACGGTCCAAGGATTAACGCATGCAATAAAATAAATGTTTTTATTGAGTTTTCCCTCAGTAAACTCCTCACATGCACACCAAGCTGATCAGGTAGCTTACTGTTGGGAAAGGAAAAAGAGATTATTTTTAATTCTTGGAAGGCACACCAATATTATGGTGCTATGTAACATACAAGGAACCTAAATATTCTATGTGACAAACTACCCATGACAGATGTTAGCCACATTGTTAATGCACTACTGGAAGGCACACAGATAGTGTGGTGATGAACATGGCAAAAGAACCTGAATAGAATAAGTAGTTAGGCTTCTGCAATTTGACATCCTGATTTAGATGCCTAATTCTTTTCCTCTGTGTTTCCTTGGAGCTGGGCCTTTGCTTTAAATACTGTTTGAGCATCACAGAGAAGGAAATCACACCTACCCAGATGAGACCAAATATGAAAGGTAACCCACATGAATATCAGGCTGGCTCAGTGCAGCCCGAAAGCTGAAATAAGGAAGAGGGTTGAGCGACACAGACTAACCAAACTGTAGGTTAGCTGCCTTTGAAGAGAAATAAGTAGAGCTCTGTTTTGTACCTGCTTGCTCTCCACAACATGAATTGGACACCACCACCTCTGGATCGTGATTTTTCTAATGCATATTTCCTGTCTACTTCTACTCATTCTGGAGATATGTGGGCATATAAAGCACTCTCAGACATGCTCTTACTGTATGGCTATTTATTTGATGAAAAAAATCATGCACAATTTTTTTGCCATTGCTTACATCATTGATATCATGCATCTTTGTTAGCAAGTTGGATTGATGACTTGGACAAATAATTCTAAGAAAGTCCGTTTCCATAGTAGGTGGTTCAGGGTGTACCCCAGTACAGTTGTCTCCAGGGAGGTTGCATTAGAATTGAAAGTTAGATAATGGCTTTATATGAGGTATGGGCTCAAGATCATTGATTTTGTTTGGAAATTTTCTATGAACTACAATTTCAAGTTGCATTTCTTTTCTAGCATTGACTCTGGAAACCTCTGGAGAACTCTTAGGCACCCCGATAGCACCACGGGTTTAAGATGTCCCTGGAATAAATCCCACTGCCAGGAAAACTACTTATCTGCTCTTGGAATAGATATAAATCAAAAGGTAATTTAAAAAATATGTTTGGCTAGAACACCACTGTAAGAGTTTGATTTAAACTTGTCTTCATTTAAGTCATCCAGGCAGAAAAAATATGCGTAAGTCACACAGCTGCACTAGGAAGTGTATTTTGGTGGATCGCAAATGCTAATGTCTTCAGCTAGGGCCTTTTTGATGATGTAAGGCCTTGTCTATACAGGGAGTTATTCCTGATTAATTCTTTGTGTGGACACACTTATTCCAGAATAATGGAATAAATCAGGAATAGTTGTTCCACTTTTCACACCCTACTTTATTCCAGATGAATTGTCATGTGTAGACAAGCCCTTAGTTTAAGACTTCTCTGCTAAGATGTTACAACTATTATAATGATGCAAAGACCAAATTCTGGCTGTCTTTGCCAATTTAAAGTAGAGAATGTATTGAAGTTTCTGTTGTAATGACAGTATGCCACTTTGTTTGGAATCAATTTCTGATTTAGTTGGCAGAGTTCCACAAGTGTAGGGTTTTTTCGCCTACTTTGAGGTGGAGGGGTTATAAGAATTTATACAAGACATTATGGGTTCAATCCAGTGCCCAGTGAAGTCAGTTGACTTGACTTAAGTGGAAATTGGACTGCTCCATTTTTCACAAGGAATCAGTTAGTCCAGTTAAGTTCTGAATGCTTGAATATCTGGCTTAACTGTACAGGTTAGAACACAATATTCAGTTTGCTTTTACTCAAATCATTTCACCCATTTCAGGATTAAAAAAATAGAGAAAACATGTTTTAAATAAATTCAAAGATTAAAAAACAGCAACATATTAAACTCTCAAAGCAGAATTGTTACTATTCATTCTCTTTATGTTGGAAAGATTAATTGGAGGTAGCTTTTTATGATAATCACTTGTTTAGTTAGCACAAATTTAATCTTGCTCGGCTTTTCAGAGGGAACGATATCTTCATTAATAGTTGCTGTTAGGCAACTATCAGGAAAGCTATTTGAAACTCCTGGTGTTACCTAATTAATCAAACCTTTCACATGAGTTTAATCAAACAAAATTGCAGTGCTGGTTAGTCATGCAAGACCTGGTCTACACAGGAGTTATACTGGTATAATTATGTTGGCTAGAGGGGTGATTTTATTTTTAATTGATCTAGTTAGAGCATTACTATTCTCTTAGTGTGAATGCAATTATATCAGTATGAAGGCACCTGTCACAGGCTAGGTACACCCCATCACGGGGTGTCAGATCATGTGTTGTCAAAAAGAAGGGAAAAGGCTGTACCGCAGCCAGTTAGTTCTTATGTTGATGTCCCTTACTATGAATGTAGTAGTGTGGCCAGTATCAAGAGCATAGCCTTCCCTCCCAGGGCGGCGTGGCCCAATGGTCAGTCAATAAAGTCACCCCACTCTGTAGAATTAGGTGGTCTGTTGGCCCATTGGTGAAATGGGGCACCACTCGGGGTATATGGCGCCTAGGGCAACAGGACTCAGGCCCTCCCTGCTCCTCTGAGTCCCAGCCCAGGGCCTTGTGGTGGTGGGGTGCTCACCACCGAGTCAGCAGGGATCCTCCCGAAACATGCTGACTGGTTCCCTGGTTCACTCACTGGAGAAAGGTTTAAGTTCCCTGGGCTGCTTCCTACCCTTTCTCCCTCAGTAGTGCTCCATGGTTCCCCCAGGTCTCTGAGGTCCTCAGGTGGCATAGATCCTGCTGGCACGATCTCTTCTCTGGGATCGTCAGACAGCCTGGAGTCCATTGGGAACTCTGCGTGCCATGGCTCTGCAGTTGGAGCCTGCAGTCTGTATCCTCCCCCTTCAGCAGCATGCCCAGACTGAGTTGTGCTGCTTTCTTTTATACTCTGCCTCCAAGCTGAGCATGCCCAGCAGAGTTGGGGGGGCGGGGCTTCCTCAGTTTGCAAAGCACAGTTAACCCTTTTGGGGTTGGTGTGGGATAGGTACACCCCATCACAGCACCTTATACTGGTACAGTTAGCCCTATTTCTGTACAGGAATAAATATACTGGTATAAGATGTCTTTATGCTGATATTAGAGAGACTAGATGGGTGAGGTAATAACTTCTATTGGACCAACTTCCGTTGGTGAAAGAGACAAGCTTTCTAGCTACACAGAGCTCTTCTTCAGGTCTGGGAAAGGTACTCGCTGTCGCACCTAAATACAAGGTGGAACAGATTGTTTAGCATAAGTAGTTAACACGTATATCTAAGACAATGGTTCTCAACCAGGGGTACATATACCACTGGGGGTACACAGTAGTCTTCCAGGGGATACATCAACTCATCTAGATATTTGCCTACTTTTACAACAGGCTACATAAAAAACACTAGTGAAGTCAGTACAAAGTAAAATGTCACACAGACAATGACTTGTTTATACTGCTCTATATACTATACACTGAAATGTAAGTACAATATTTATATTCGAGTTGATTTATTTAATAATAATATGGTATAAAGTAAGCAATTTTTCACTAATAGTGTGCTGTGATACTTTTCTATTTTTATGTCTGATTTTGTAAGCAAGTAGATTTTAAGTGAGGTGAAACTTTGGGATACCCAAGACAAATCAGACTCCTGAAAAGGGTACAGTAGTCTGGAAAGATTGAGCGCCACTGATCTCTGGGTCCATTCAAAGTGAAGTGGCTTATTATTACCTGTGCAGTCATAGGACAAAAAATGGGGGTTATGGGACTGCAAGGTGTTGTAATAAGCCATAATTCCCATGTCTTTATGATTTCTAGCAAAGTTATGAATTGAAACTGCCAGGCTCGTCTTTTGAAGGTGTTGTGCAGATTTCCTTTGAGGATGAGGACTGAGAGATCAGATATGGAGTGATGATTTTGTGAAAAGTGTTTGCCCGCGGGTGATATAGTGGTTTTGTCTTATTTATCGGAGGGTGTTCATTTGAGAGATGATTGTCTAGTTTCAACCACAGGGTTGTTATTGGAGCACTTTAGTGCACTGCACGAGTAAGGCTACAGTTTTGTCACGGAATCCCTGACTTCCAAAGACCTCTGTGACTTCAGCCCGCAGCAGCTACGAGCTGCAGGGTAGGTGGCAGGGCGCTGGGGCTCCCAGCCACCAGCAGCAGTGAGGGTACCCAGCAGCTCTCTGCTGCCGCGGGGGGGGGGGTGAGGGTCAGGTGTACCCCACAGTCCCCAGCTGCCATGGGCAGCAAAGGGCCCCCACAATTCCCCACTGCCGTGGGGGACAGGGGGATCCCAGCTGGGGATCCTTGCAACCCCCAGCTGCTCCCTGCCACCACTGGGGGCAGGGGTACCCCCACAACTCTGAGCCCTCGTGCGTGGTGGGGGCCCCTAGGGCTCCTAGCCGGCCCCTGCAGCTACCCAATGGCTTCCCATTTTGTCATGGATATTTTTAGTAAAAATCAGGGATCGTGGCTTCCGTGAATTTTTCTTTATTGCCCATGACCTGTCCCTGATTTTTACTAAAAATATCCGTGACAAAATCTTAGCCTTATGCATGAGGTACGCCATGAGTTGGGACAGACATATGCAGTACCCGTGGACTTTGAAAGGTGTGTTGTGGGGGGCGGGGTATAGCAGTGGAGATTTATCTGCAGGTTTTGCATCTGTTGTTATGGCAGGCAGAAGCGGATTATGATTTACTGGGACCCTGGGCACAAAGAACATTTGGGCCTCACACTCCTGGAGTGGCCCAGGCTCCCTCGGCAATTCCTACCACTGCCTGGCTCTGGCTTCTGGTCTGACCAGGAGGTGGGACCTCAGGGGGAAGAGGAGAAGCAGGGGGCAGTGCCACCATTCTGGTGGCAGTTGCCCCCCTACTTCTACCCAGGCTCCTGTGGGGGGCCCCCAAAATGGCTAGGGCTCCTAGGCGTGGGCTCGTGTGTTAATCCGCCACTGATGGCAGGATCGGATGCTGTTTTGAGTTGGTGGGTCCTTGTCTGCGGGAAGCTTTCTTCTGAAGATGAGCTTTGAAGGCCAGAAGAGGGGGTTCAAGCAATATTTCTTTCAGGATGTGGTCTCCACCAAGTATGGGTTTTAGTTGTTTAATAAGACCCAGTATGGGTTCCATTGCGGGGTGGTAGGTGACAATTAGGAGTGTGTGGCTGGAGGGTTTTTTCTGTATTCAAGCAGGTTTTCTCACATTATACTATATAAGAGCATCCCTAGTAGGGGGTGGTACCACTTTCGTGATACTGGTACAGTTAAAATAGAACAACTTTCTCGTGTACATAAGGCCTAACCCAAAAAACTAGTAAGAATAGTCTCCAAGCAACTTTTTAGGCCACAAGCAAGCTGTGTGATCCAAGTGGACAGAATCTTGCCCCAGCACAGAACTGCACTGAAGTCAATGAGAAGTAGGTGGCGGCAGGGGATACACATTACAGATCTGATTACAGGCCAGGGTTTTAGATTGCAACTTTGAAAAATAAAGTTAAACACCTATTTGCTTATTTGTCCTGAGAGAGGGGGACCTTTTTTCAGAGGGCCAAAGCCCATTCCTGAATAAAACATTTCTGACATTGATGGACACTTAATATTATGAAGTGTTTTAAATTATGCTCCTTGTTTATTAGAACTTCTCAGGAGACAACAAAGATGGTTTGGAGGAGACAAATGTTAAAATAAATGAAGACTTAGAAGATGGATTCAATATTAGTAACTGTAAAGCACTAATTCAAACCAAGGTAAGAGTTGTTCTGAGGCAAGTACATTAGAGAGATACAGGTCTCATTTTTTACATGTCCCTGGGTGCTGTACAGACAGAGTTGTCAGGATTTCCCCTCCCCCGCTGGTGTTTTAACATACTTTCTAGTGGGACCTGGCAGTTCTTCAGCCAAATTTTGCTTTTTCAAATGCTCCTTGGAAATTGTGCTCTAAGTACTGTGTATGCACCAAGTGCAAAGTGATGCAAGATTGGGAGAGTTAGAACTTCAGGTCATGTGTTATTTAAGGAACTTGAGTTGCATGATTAGTATGGGCTCTATGCTAAGATAGTAGCAAACACGGAAGATTGATTGATGACACTTTGATGACTGAGGAGGTCCAGTCACCATATAACAGGATTAATGTGATGAAGGCATGAATAAAAAGATAGCAACACGGACTCGACTGGCTCTTACAGAACAGTGAGGGAGGAAGGGAAGAAGAATGGAGGAGGCAGTTGTGTCCAACTGGTATTTCAGGTATTCAGAGTGAATCAGAGGTTAGGCTTATTCAGCGGAGGAAAGAATAGAGGTGGTGAGAAATAAACAAAAACTACTCTCAACAAAAGACTCAATAGCAAACTGTTTGAACTAAAGCGAAATGGAACTACCATCAGAGTTTGAGGTTTCAGGAGCAAAGGATATTACTAGGATTTAGCCCATTTGTGTTAGTATGCGGAGAGAGACGTCACTGGAAATACTTCAAGTGTTAAAGCTAGTTTAATCAGGTAATTACTTACCAATTGAAAATAACATTTTCTGGTGTCTGTACTTTGCCCTTAAATTTAGTCTCTATTTCACGTCAGCATTTCTACGCGCTAGGGGGCAGTTGTTAGTGAGCCTTGCAAATTCCATCAGTTTTCTGCTAAAGGAATTTAGTTCATTTTGAAGGAAAACTTCACTTTTAGAAATAAATGTTGCAAAACTACATTCTTGTTCGTTACTCTAAAAGAAAAGGCCTTTTTTTTTTTTTTTTAAATAAGCCGTGGTAAGGTTTAGATGAGCATGTCAAACAAAAGTTCCCTTTCTCTTGAGCAGAAAATAAACTGTCTTGTTGCTGTGGTAATGCAAAGTGTACACACACACACACACACACACACTCTCTCTCTCTCTCTCTCTCTCTCTCTAGTTTTTAGTCCACTTCAAGCTGAATATTGAACTGTGCTCAGTTTTGGACACCTCAGTACTTAAAAGATATAAACAGGAGGGAGTTTAGAGAAGAGAAACAGGTGGCACAGAGAGACTGGAAGGATTGATTAATGAAAGTATAAACTGCAGATATTTTGTTATTTGGTAATGGTGGGGAGATCTTTGCTGGCAACACACCTTTAACATGTGTAAGAGGCAGGTTTTTTTGTTGGGAGGAGTGAATCAAGAGGCAAAAATCAACGTGAGGGGATGAAATTAAAGAGGAAAATGTAGGCTGAACAGGAAAATCTTATTTAACAAGATCTAATGGACTTTGGAATAGCTTCTCAGGAGAAACAGGAAGTCCCAGAGCTAGATATTGCAATCTAGAATACATGTTAGGCAGGGTCTTGTAGTGAACAATCCTGTACTTACTTAGGGATGGGCTAGATGTACTAATAAGCTCTTTTCCATTTATGTTCCTGATTGTAAACATTTCAATTTGGTAACCCTATTTTTGTCAGTAAGACTAATAATTTCTCAATCTGTTTGAAAATGTAAACTGTTTTAATTCCTTAACTAGTTAAATGCAGAAAAACTATTAAACTTTTTTTTTCTCATTTGACTCAGCTGTCTGTGTCACCAGATTCCAGACGTGGTCATTTCTTTAGTTATAACCTGTTTTTGAAGAGGACACCATCAAATGGAAATACGCAATTTAAAACAGTCCCAGGAAAGAAGAGGATTTTCAGTACACACAGTCTAAAAATGAAAATTTTCAATAGTGATGTTTGCTAAAGCAAAAGTACCTATCTTTCCTTCGTTTTGTTACTGGGTTGTTACCGAAGTCTAGAGATGTTTTTGTGAAGAAAAAAGAAAAAAAATCTTATATAATAGCTGTATGTCACACCTAAAGCAATTCTCTTACTAAAAGGTACTTATTCTATTTAGTTTTAGATTCTAGTTTTGTCCTAGTAAATTTTGGTGGCAGTCATGGTAAATGATGAAGTCATATCTTGTATGGTAATCCAGCTAGAATCAAGTGTTACATTTAAAGGCATTTGGTCGTCGCTCTGTGACCTTTTAACAACTGTTCCCTTTTGGGTCTAAATGGATCTTTTTAATTCAAACTGCCTCCTCTCCCCAAAAATCTGAACACATCTTCGGTGTGTTGTAAGGTGTGCCTTGGTGTTACCATTTCTTTTCCTTGACTTGCTTTGTTTTGGACCATCCTTGGGTCTGGTACTGTGTGCTGCTGATCCCTTACGCGGAGGAGCCCCTCTCCACCTCCCCCACACACACTATGACTTTCACATCATTTTCTGTTTATAACCACGGCTCTGTACAGTTTTACCTCCGTTGCTGAATGGCATTTTTACTGAGTGGCGTTCTAACACAGTTTAACCAGCTAGCCTGGATGAAGTCAGTGTTATAATCAGGTTCAGAAACTGTTCTAGGATCAGTCTCTGCTTGTAATAGAATGTCTTTGGAATGTGTTTGTAACACGACTTTAGAAACGTTCAGCCCTCAACCATTTTAAACTGTGCATAGTCATCATGGTTGTAAAACTGTTAGAAGCTAGTTGTGCAGTCAAGCCCTTATACTGTGCAGTACTGTAGGTTGCTATTTTAAGACTTGAAATTTCGTACTAATGACTAACTAGTTTGCCCACTGTCCTGCATGTACAAGTCCCATAGTACCAAGTCAGGTACACTTCATATTTAATATCAGCCACAGAAGCTATGGCTCGCTCATGACAAACATTCATCTTCACTTGGTGTATAAGTTATGTTACTCATTAGCAAGAACTTTATATGCAGGTTATATCAATATTTTTGTTATTTTGTCCCTTATGAATGTGAAAACTTTGTATGATTGTTTTTATTCTAACAAGCCAGATAAGCCTCTGACTTTATGTAGATAACTTTACTGCATTATAACAAGAGGTTTTGTACATGTTAAAGTATACTGTATATAGTTGAATTGTAAAGGCATGTGACAGAGAAACTGGATAATCTGAAATTAAATGTTTTAAATGTTAATTTAAATACTAAAATAATTCATTCTTTTTGTGTTAGGACCTGTATTTAAATGAGATTCTCACTAAGGCCTTGCCAAGACTTAAGCATGTGCATAACTTTAAGGACATGCATAGTCTATGCATAGGTATTGGCAGAATCGAGGCCTAAATCTGTGTAAACTCCATTCAGCAGTAAAATCAGAGCTGAGTTATACATTTACTAGCAGTAGTAACTTTCAGGATACCTCAGTGCTATTAATTTTAGGAAAAGTGTTTGCATAATGCCTACTCAGTTAATGGCAACAGCTTAGCTTAACCATTAGTCTTTTATTTGAATAGGTGCCATTTAAAATGGCCCAGGAATCTAGGGCTCTGATCCTGTAATGATTTCTGAGTGGCTAGACCCAAAGCTTTATGTGGGTGTAGGATCAGGGCCAAAGGTCTTATAACTTTAAAGAAACACTGAGCTTCTTAGCTTCAGAAACCTTCTTATAGTAAAAAGTTGGCAAGAGCTAACAAGTCTGCACTGATTTTTGTAATGTTGTATTTAATAAAATGTTCCAGATACAGGTTTCTGCTGTATGTATTTTTTCATCTCTTTTGAAATGGAAATGCAATCATTGCATTAAAGTGCTGATTCAATAAGGTGCTTAAATACCCATGTGCAACTTTAACTATTGTCTTCACATCCTCAAGAACCTTGCCATATTGGGGTCCACATCTATAGGATATTTGTTTTGCTAGTCTAACCAGTTTTAGTTTAAAACATACTAGACACCATTTCAAGATTAGCTTGTAAAAATCTCTGTCCAAGGAAATGAGGGTGTGCAAAGCTTATTTAAGCTACCTAATGTCTTTCCCCACCCCAAAAATAGCTTTTATAGCACCTCATCAAGAGCATCACTCTTTACAAGCATCATCAAATAACTCAATCTGAAGAGATTCCTAAGTAGATTCACATCCTATACTTGCCTAAGTTCCTATGCCAATTTTGTGCTTTTACCCCATTTTGCTCTCCCCTCTTGCCATATGAAAAAAACAGGAGAAACTGAACACATACACACAATGCACAAAGACTTTGTGACAAAGTAGACTGAGAAAACAAACAAAATCTTTCAGTTAATACCTAATAGGTGGGGTTTTTCTTTTATCTATTATTGATTGAAAGCAGAAGTAGGCAGTGTCCCTCTAATACCCTTTAATGTGGTCAAGAATTTCCATCTTACAGATGGGGAAAGCTTTTGCAAAGTTTGGATAACTTGCTTATGGGTACACAGTAAATCAGCTGTGGAACTGGGTATAACTGGGTATACAAACCTGAAATCATAACGCCGGTGGCCATTGCTCCAACTACTAGATAATGTGTATAACAGCCTAGGGCATATGATCATGATTCCTTCAAGTGGCCAGCCCCAATCACTACATGAGCATAGATACGTGATAGGCATACAGAAGACTTTTCCGTTGACACCTAGATTAGAATTTTTACCTATAAATGCATCTCTAATGTACGACAAACTGAATTTTTGTTGCCGAGAGTGGCAGGAGTATCAGAGCTGTTAAAAATTTCACACCCTGTCTGATGTAATTAAGATGGCCTAACCCCCAGTGTAGACACCACGAGGTTGATGGAAGATTTCTTCTGTCAACCTAACTAGCACCTTTGGAGGGGTGGATTTACTGCAGTGACAGAAGAACCCCTTCATCACTGTAGTAAGTGTCTACGCTACAGCTGCGCCGCTGTAGCAGTTTCTAGTGTGTCCCCAAACACCTGCCTCAGGGACAGAGGACTTGTAGTGCTGCTACTTATTACAATTCCCAGCGGGATCTCCCACAGCCTTCAGGAATAAAAGCAATGCTTACAAGCAGGGACTTAGGAAATAAACATACAAAAAAAAATTAGTGAAAGGGTCCCGTTCTTTGTTATGGAAGACAGTAGTTGTGACTAAAAGTTTAAACAAAGTTGAAAAGTTGTCAGGCTGGAGTTCTACTAGTGACTTCAGCTCACAAATACTAGCCCGGGAAGGATAAATTCCAGGATGGTGGTTTAGACGTGTTGACACACCATTTACACAATGTCTAAAAATCTCTTCAAAGCAGGTAACAACGAGGCATCATTCTTACATAAGTGTGTACCTGTTCTGAACACGTCATCAGGAGCATCTGAAAGAAAAATAGAGGAAAAGTTTGATAGGGAGAGTGTGGTGGGGGAGAAACTCCTAATGCTAGTCTGCAAGCTTGGGGCTAGGGAGAGATGTGGAGGGTCCATCTTTATCCTACACATCAAGAGCAGGAGTTGGGGAGTGGAATGTCTTGAGGAACATCTGATTTTGGCACTCAGAGCTGGAAGGATGGTCCAGTGATTAGGGAACTGGCCTGGGACTCATGAGACCCGTGTCCAGTTCCTTGTTCTGCCCCAGACTTCCAGTGTGACCCTTGGGCAAGTCACATAGCCTCTTCGTGCCTCTTCCCTACTTCATAGGGCTGTTGTGAGGATAACTACATTAAAGATGGTCAAATGCTCAAATACTACAGTAACGGGAACCAGTTAAAATCCATCGGCTCATATACACGTATTTACACAGTAGAGCTGGGTGGAAGTATGCTGGAAAGATCATACACAGATTTGCATGGAACTTCAGTGAGGCTATTTCTACTCTTTCTGCTCAGCAAGTGGCTAAAGGCCAAATAGTGAACTCTAATATTCAGAGGACAAGTCCCTTCTGCCAAACAGGACTCCTGAACACAAGTTTAAAACCAGTAAGCTAAAGTAACTACAACTGTTGGCCCCCTTCCTGGGCCCCTCTCATAAGAATCATTTGCAGTAATAAAATTCCTAAGCAGAGTTTCAAGGCTTTTCTAACTGCAAGAGGCACTGTTCGACTGTGAAGGACAAAAGCTAGCTAAAAAAAAATGTCTTGGTTAAATAAGAGGGCAGGAACTGTTAAAAACCATGTCTGGCACTAGCTGGGGAAGGGAAAAGTTGGCCAGAGTATTTGGCTCTTAACCCTGCCCCTGCAGAAACTATGGCAGCAAGAAAGAGGCCCTTGTCTGTGGCTCAGAACCCTGGAGTCTGGAAGACTTACGGCTCCAAGAACCAGGCTGAAGTGCCATCTTCCCCACTTGTTTCAGCCACATGCTTTAGCTTAAGCTAAGTTTAGATGTAATTGGAGACCGGGACTTTTTTCTATGATGCATCTGTGCAGTACCTAGCACACTGGGGCCCCCAACCCGGCTGGGACCTCTGTATTACAAATCACTACAAACCATACAATAGTAACCGCAGCAGAGGACCCTGATAAGGGATGCAGCAACAGTGTGATGATTAGATCTTTATCAAGGAAGGTGAGACTGTAAGAAGAGAGAAGGTGGCTCTAGTTCCATTGATTTAACACCACCAATAGAAACAATTTAGCTGCCTAGGATTATAAACCATAAACTTCTGCAGGCATTGCTAAATAGCCATATTACTGATTGAAAGCCAGTCATTAACTGCATAGTAAAGGCTTGTCTACACAAAGTTGTGTGGCATTAAACTATCCCAGTATAATTAAAATGGTACAACTCCACTAATGGGGACACAGTTACACCAGTAAAAAGGTGTTTCTACCAGTATAACTTATTCCCATACAGGAAAGTGGAAAAAGCTACACTGTTATAAGGCACTTTATACCAGTATAACTGTCCACACTTGCTCTATGTCTACACTTGCAGGGTTTTTGCGTTGTCAGTTTCAACAGCGATAGTGACCCGGTGAAAGAAAAGCGCTGGTTTGTGTATTCACTTCCACAGGCATCAGAGTGTGTTTCCATTTGCAGCACTTCCATCGCCAGTGAGAGCAGCGCACAGAGGGCAGCTATCCCACAGTGCAGCTCTCTCCATTTTGATTATAGGTCTTGTGGGAAGGGGGGGGGGGGGTTTGTGATCGCGCGGCATCCTGGGTCCCTGCCCAATAGGGTGACCAGATAGCAAGTGTAAAAAATCGGGACAGGGGGTGGGGGGTAATAGGTGCCTATATAAGAAAAAGTCCCCAAAATCGGGATTGTCCCTATGAAATCGGGACATCTGGTCACCCTACTGCCCAGCCTCCTCTCCCCAAACACTGCTCAGCTCCAGTCGCTCAGCATTGCTCCAAGCAGGGGATGCTCCGTGGAACAGGTATTGTCACCTGGCCAGATAAGTGAGCGCTTCCCAAGAAAACAGGAAGGGGAGTTTCAAAGTTCCCAGGGCTTTACAGGGGGAGGGGCGGATGTCTGTTTACCTGGTGTCAGAGCAGCAGAGCTGTTCGCCAGAGTGGTCACCTAGGCACTGTGGGATATCCTGTGGAGGCTAAAAGCTCGGTAAACAGTAAGAATGTGTCTTCACTTGCACATCACCACAGAAGCCTCACCGGTAAGAGCTATATGCCTCTTGCGGAGGTGGTTTTCTTTTTGTGGTGAAAATTTTGAGTTTCACTGCAAAAGTCATGGGCAGTAGATGCTCCCACAGTTTGTGTGTAAAAAAAGGGACTTTTTCCGCTTTAAATGGCAAGTATAGACATGTCCTAGGGGTTGTACCAGTTCACACTACATGAAATAGTTACCCTGGTCCAAACATGGTGTGAACCAGGCCTAAGTCACCAAAGAAAGTCTAGGGGGAAAATGTCGAGGCAGCTTTCATAGGAGAAGCTAAGCACCCTCCATGTCATTCATTTAAGGCACAAATAGCTAAGAGGGAAGTGGAAATGGTCAGGTGGAATAGACAAAGTGGTGTCAGACCTCTTAAGCCCTCCCATCCACTCTCTTTTCAAGAGGCAGCAGGGACAGCAGTTTCTTCTATAGGAAAACCAGTGTAACTGCAACAGGAGACAAAAAAGAGGAACCCACTTTAAGACAAAGGAACCATAGTCTGGCTAGGTTAGCATAGGGTTACCATATCTAATAAATAAAAAAAGAGGACCCTCCATGGACCCTAGCCCTGCCCATTTCCCCACCCCAACTCCGCCCCTTCCCTGCCCTAACTCCACCCCTCCTCCCTCCCACTCCCAGCCATAGGGAAAGGGCTGCCCCAGCGCTACCGGCTTCACGGTTTGCCGGGCAGCCTCCAGACCCTGTGCCCCCGGCTGGGCGCTTCCCCTCCCGGGCTCCAGCTGCGCTGGGGAAGCGCCGGCTGGGGGCGCAGGGTCTGGGGGCTGCCCGGCAAACCGTGAAGCCGGTAGCGCTGGGGCAGCCCTTTCCCTAT
>NC_048301.1:17962324-18052924 GCF_013100865.1 Trachemys scripta elegans | reverse complement strand
GGCTCTGTTTAAGAGCCGGGCTGCCCGAGCGCTACCGGCTTCGGGCAGCCCCCGTGCCTCCGGACCCTGCGCCGCCGGAGCCCGGGAGGGGAAGTGCCCGGCTGGGGGCGCAGGGTCCGGAGGCACGGGGGCTGCCCGAAGCCGGTAGCGCTCGGGCAGCCCGGCTCTTAAACAGAGCCGAAAAGTCAGGGAGGAGCAGAGCCGCCATTTTCCTGGACATGTTCGGCTTTTTGGCAATTCCCCCCGGACGGGGGTTTGAGTGCCGAAAAGCCGGACATGTCCGGGAAAAAGAGGACGTATGGTAACCCTAGGTTAGCAACGCATAGTTTAGCCAAAGCAGTAGGAAGAGCAGATTTAATGGGAGGAACTGGAGCCATATGCTAGTGACCTTTTGCTGATGTATGAGCATAGGTGCTGGAACTAAGGGCACTGGGGTGCAGCGGCCTGAAGTGCTTTCCATTATACACAGGGTTTAGTTTGGTTCAATGGCTCTCAGTACCCGCACTATAAAAATTGTTCCAGCGCCCCTGCATCTGAGTGAAAGACAATGGCACTATTACACCTTTCTTCTTAAAAAGAACAGAAAGCTTGTCCAAAGGAATGGCTGTTGTATGGGTTTGATTCTGCCATGGATGGTGATATTTTTATTAGCTATAAAAGTCAGCCCTCCCATAGAGAGCCCTGCCTCCCCTCAAAGTTTCTATTATCAGCTTGTCCTTCAGCTGCCAGGCTAAGCAGAGTGAAAACAACGTATAAGGAAGACCTAGCTATTCTCTGTCTCCAAGGCCAAGGAGAAACAATGGATTGGTGAGAAAGATTTCAGCTGTAAAAGCCTAAATAGCAGCGACTGGTTTTACCGGGGCAAGAGAAAACAATGAGTGCTTTTACAGTGAGGTGTATTGTCAGGCAAGTTTGATGGACACACTGGAATTGGACGTCATTGTAAATTTGAAGGAACTTCTGGAATTGCTACTTCAAAAGCCTTAGCAAGGAGGGGTGGTGCAGAAGTCTTGCCCTCCAGCCTCCTGGCCCTGCTCTGGCAGTTGTACTCTGTTATGGTATCTCACTCCACGCATGCATGTCTGCCAGCACCACTCAAAAAAAGCCTTTTTAGTTTGGGGTCTCTCAGACAAAGTCACTATCCTTTCCCCCCACTTTTCTGAAGCTCTGGGCGGACCAGTTGACCTGGTGCAGTACTTGCTGACTACTCTAGAGTGATCTGCACTGTTGTTGTACTGCTCTAGAATACAGTCAGGGATGATTAGAGTCTTGCTCAGACCAAATGCAATCCCCAAAGTGATGTGATTGGCTGTGCACCATTTGAGGCAATGTTGTGTGGCCACATGTTGGGTTATTCTAGGAGGCTGCAACAGCTATCCTAACACTGTGTTCTCCCATAGAAGCAAGGCCTTTGAAAGCTCATCTGAGCAGAAGAACAATCTCCTTCATCTAACCAGTCAAGAATGCTGAGTTAAGACAGGCTGATATAGGAGGGAGAAGCAGAAATATCAGTGCGACTGAGGCATATATTTTGGCACAGAGCACTCCCTCATCCCAACACATCAACACCAAACTCCCGTGTCACAGGAGACATGCACAGTTACTGCCCAAGGCCAAATGCAACAGCTACAACAGTTTTAGGTAAAACATCATCTGTCTCACTCAAGCATCTCCCTCACTTCCTGTCCAACTTACCCCTGCTTTTGCAGAATATCTGCACAAAGTGGGTCTGAGGAGGTTCACGACTGATACTTGCAACATTTACAGCACCAGGTTCCCCAGTGTTTCTGAATAGCTAAGCATCATTTGTGGCAAGGCCCAGCACCTCTTCAGTTCACAGCCCAACACCTCCTGCTTCCTTTCACAAATGTTGCGTGAAATATAGCAGGCAGGTGTGATACCATCTACATTGCAGACTGCACTGTCACTGCTTGGCAGCATGCTCCTCCATCTTGCTTTCAGCCTCACAAATACGCATTTCCACCACTGTTCTGCTCCTGCCAAGTCTGTAGTTGAATTCCCAGTGTTGACAGGCTTTTACAGCTCCTGGCCAGGATATGGCAGATGGGGAGAGAAACAGTTTCAAACAGTTTCCTGCCTTAGGTCTAGTCTTCACTAGGAAATGAGATCGGAAAAATCCACACCCCTAAGTGACAGTTAAACCGACCTAGCACCCTGGCGTAGACACCACTAGGTTGACAGAATTCTGTCAACTTAGCTACTACCTTTCGGAGAGGTGGAGTACCTACGCCAACGGGAGAACCCCTCCTGTCGGTGTAGGTAGCATTTTCACTGGAGCGACACTGTTGCAGCATTTTAAATGTAGACAAGCCCTTAGTGGGAAGCCTGCACCTCAGCTAACAGGAAACAACCTGTTGATATCCGCTGGGGCTGATTTCTATTTTCTAGTAATCTGGGGCCACCTGAACTCCCTAAACTTAGCTGAGTACGAGATCCAAAGACACCACCACTCGAGCGGACTTTGAGCCAAGACAGGTAGGAGCCAACTGGAAGAAAAAGTCTGCCTTTTTTGAAAAATATTTTAGGAAAACTAAAGTTAGAAGTTATTTTCCGTTTAGAGTTTCCAAAGTCTAGCAAAAAAAAAAAAAGGGGGGGGGCGGGGGTTAAATGTAGGCAACATATAAATTGTAAATGTATACAAGCATTCCCAAATTCCAAATACAACTTAGGTAGGAAAACAGCGTGGCTAGAATCTAAGCAGCTTCATGCTAGTTCTCTGAAGCTAAGAGTCTGGGAGAGGGTGGGGAGAGCCTCAGATAAATTTCCTGTGAATACTTGCTGTTCATTTCCTTTTGTTTTTTTGCTTGTTGCTCCCATTCCTTGGCACTGAGTCATTTGCTCTAGCTGAATCAGTGACTTCCCAGCATCGGACACACAACCTTGCATTAAGATAGATAATGTAGTACCCATTCTGTGAGGGAGAGGGGGAGAGATAAGGAACTGAATTACACAAGTATAGTTTTAGAAGGTGGATTTCAGGAGGTACAACATATTCTATGCCATTCACAAGTCTTTCATTTTGATTATGACTTTACATTCTACAGAATAATATCAAAACTTCAAAACATTGTTTTGAATTGAAAACACCACACACATTTCTTTCAAAAAAAAAAAAAAAAAAAAAAGTCAAAACAGGACATATCAATGTTGTTGAACTCCCTTCCCCTCCCCCTTCCCTCCACCAAAACAGGATTTTGACAAGAGACAAATTTTGCAAAGTGTTTAGATTTAGCCGGAACTGCATTCTGACAGAAAACTGTTCCATCCAAATTTTTCTGACCACTTCTAATTATTCTAATCTATATAAAATTAAATCAGGACGTCAAAATGATTTTAGAATTTTGCCCTAAAATCTCATCAACATACCCATTCCTGCAAAATATTTTGATTTGGACAAAACTGCGTTTTCCAATAAAAAACTATTCTGTAAAAAAAAAAATTTTCAACCGGCTCTAATTGCCATGTTCTGTGGCCTGTACCATGCAGGGGATTGGGATCATAATGGTTCCTTCTGACCTAAGGGCAGGTCTTCACTACCCGCTGGATCGGCAGGTAGAGATCGATCTATCGGGGATCGATTTATTGTGTCTCGTCTAGACGCAGATACATCAATCCCCGAACGCACTCCCCGTTGACTCCGGAACTCCAGCTCACGAGAGGCGGAAGCGGAGTCAATGGGGGAGCGGCAGCAGTCGATTCACCGCCATCCTCACGGCCAGGTAAGTCGACCTAAGATACGCAACTTCGGCTACGCAAATAGTGTCGCTGAATTCAGCGTATCTTAGGTCGACCCCCACCCAGTGTAGAGCAGGGCTAAGTATCTATGAATAAATAAAAGCATAAATAAATTATATTTTATTTCAATAAAGGTATTACTTGATATCTACATACTTCTGTATATACGTTAACTAATAAAAGCCTTAGGAAGAATACATATGCTGTCACACACGTATAAACCTTCGTTTAGACAGATAAGGTGGGTAATATATCTTTTATCTGATCCACTTCTGTTGGTGAGAGAGTCAAGCTTTCCAACCACACACAGCGCTTCTTCAAGTCTGGGAAAGGAACTCTCAGCATCACAGCAAAATGTAATGTGGAACAGATTGTTTAGTATTTAGCACATATTGTAAGAGACCATTCAAGGTATAATGGCCCATTAACACCTCTGCAATTATGGGAGGGAGGGGGGAGAAGAGGGGGTTAGTTGCAACAATAACAAGCCATAAGTTTAGATGGCCATTATAGCATGGCTCAAACTGTATCAATATTTTTTATCCAAAGTTTATTTTTTTTATTTTTTATTTTTTTTTTTAAAAAGCACTATTAATATTGTGAGTTTCCAAGATAAACCCCCCGCCCCCGATCATAGCCACAATGATTTAATAGCATGGAGGCAGATTAGCCAGTATGCAGGGGGACATTGCACACTGCAGAGGTGGGCTCTGCACCAGTTTCTGGAAGGCCACTTCAGAGTGGGGAGATGTGGCCATTATGTTGACAGACTCAGCTCAAACTCCTGTAGATTAAGTACAAGTAGATCTCACGCTCTATTCCAACTAGAACAGTGGTTCCCAAACTTTAACAACCTGTGAACCCCTTTCAGTAAAATATCAAGTCTCACGAACCCCCTCCTAAAAATGAATATTTCCAGGGATTTTCTCTATTACTTGAGTATAAATTATAAAAGCAGCGATCTTGGAAATATAAAGTTTGTTTTTATGACATGCTCATTACACACTATTATTAATTATTATAGTATTTTTATTACATTATGAAAATGGCAACACTCTTCCAAGATCTTACTTTCGTAGCTTGTATCACTTTGAATAAGCCTGTTAGAAGCCTTGTCTTATATGTTTCATCAAGGAATATCAGATGTGAAACAGCATGAAGGTATTTAAGAAGCCAACTCAAAGAGTTCCTCCTAGGGTACGTCTTCACTACCCGCCGTATCGGGGGGTAGCAATCGATTTGTCCGGGATCGATATATTGCGTCTCGTTAAGACACGATATATCAATCCCCGAACATGCTCACCGTCGACTCCGGAACTCCACCAGAGCGAGCGGTGGTAGCGCAGTTGACGGGGGAACCGCAGCCGTTGATCCTGCGCCACGTGGACCCCAGGTAATTCGATCCAAGATATTTCGACTTCAGCTATGCGAATTCGCGTAGCTGAAGTAGTGTATCTTGGATCGATCCCGCCCCCAGTGTAGACCAGCCCCTACACAAGCATTCAGGTCTTGAGCAGTTGAGGCAAACAATGCACATTACAGCAAAGCTTAAACTTGTTCTTCATAATAATTTTTAAAACAATACTAGCTGCCTATTTAATTTTTAAAACAGCAAAAAATATTTGCCTCCCTTTCCATTTCTTATAAGGAGTCTTGAAGTTTAAATCTCATCAGTGTGCTAGATATGCTTGCTTTGATTTGCTTAGCTCTTGGAAGTCCAGGGGCTCCGGGCTGCTGGCCCCGTGCTGCATGGGGTTCCTAGGGACAGCTCTGTCCAGCATTAGAGAATTTTTTCCTGAGAACCCTCTAACATTTCATGAACCCCAGTTTGGGAACCACTGAATGAGAAGCTGCCTTGCTCATGGGAGGGAGTTGATTCTTTACCAAAGTTCCCCATGTGAAAAGCTTGTTTATACAGGCTGTATACAGTACTGTGTCAATTTCACCCCTTGGGATTAGAGTTTGCTCAACTGTTTCAAATTTGAGGGCAAGTTTTATTTGTACATGCCACTGCCAGAAGAGACCGTTGTGATCACCTGATTTAGTCTCCTGTGTAACACAGACCATAGAACTCCCCCCAAAATAATTCCTAGAGCAGGTCTTTTAGACAAACATCCAATCTTGATTTAAAAATTGTAAGTGATGGAGAATTCACCATGACCCTTTGTAAATTGTTCCAATGGTGCATTATGCTCACCATTAAAAATTTACACTGTATTTCCAGTCTGAATTTGTCTAGCTTCATGATTGTGTTATATCTTTCTCTCCTAGATTGAAAAGCACACTATTAAATATTTAGTCCCCACATAGGTACTTCTAGACCAGTGATTCTCAACCTGCAGCCTGTTTGTGGCCCAATCAGCACAGAGCTGCAGCCCATGTGACATCCTCAGGGCCATACAGGTAGTATTGGATGTGGCCCACAATGGTTAATAGGTGAAGAACCACTGATCTAGACCAGTGGTTCTCAAACTAAGGCCGCTGCTTGTTCAGGGAAAGCCCCTAGCGGGCCAGGCCGGTTTGTTTACCTGCCGCGTCCGCAGGTTTGGCAGATCGCGGCTCCCACTGGCTGTGGTTTGCCGCTCCAGGCCAATGGGGGCTGCGGGAAGGGCGGCCAGCACATCCCTCGGCCCATGCCGCTTCCTGCAGCCCCCAATGACCTGGAGCGGCGAACCGCGGCCAGTGGGAGCTACGATCGGCCAAACCTGCAGACGCGGCAGATACAAACCGGCCCGGCCCGCCAGGGGCTTTCCCTGAACAAGCGGCGGCCCTAGTTTGAGAACCACTGGTCTAGACCGTAATCAAGTCACTGCACTGAAAATGTTATTGTCCTTAAAATAAATTTAAAGCTCAGCTTTATGCCTCCAGATCTGCAATCTCTCACTGAGTGTAAAAAGCTACATACAAGTGATGTACCACTACAATCTTTGTTTAGCTATGTTGACATCTAAAAAGCCAAATAACATTTGACTATTTTCTCAAAATTTTTTATAAGATCATTGGGGTATTTGAGCTCCTTTTAAGAGTTATCACACACTGATTTTTGAGATACCCTATACATAGAACAGGAAGTAACTGCAGAGATTTTAAGGTACAGTATCTGTAGACAATTGCTGATCTTTTTAAAAGAATGAATACCAAGTAGTCCCTGGACTTTTACTACATCAGTTACCACTACAAAGGCCACACAACCGGAAGTGAGATGAATTAAACACGTTGTTTATTAAATCCCGATCACCTACACCTGTGCACTCATCACTGAAGGCCCAATTTGGCTTGCAGAATCCATTGTTGGTAGCAATTCAGGAGAAGAACCCAGATTTGACTTCACTGAGAGAGGGACCAGGCTCTTAAAAGTCCAGGATGCATTTGTGGCAGACAGACATTTTTACCTGTAATTAGTAACCTTATTTTGGGGGAGAACATGGACACCACTGTCAAACCCCACAGAGCCATTTTTATTTAGTCACTTCTCAGAGTACAACTGCACTTTTTAAGCAAATGAGTGCTTTATAAATCTGTTTAATAAACTAAATTCCATAACCTGTGTAAAGGCAGTTATTTCTTTTGTGGTAAGAACACATGATTGGGTGTCTGGGCCTCACATGAAAGCAATTTTATCCATATTTCTTACAGAATATTTCATATCAGGGTATCAGCAGGACAACTTAAACAGTCAACGTTTTTAAGGCACAGCATACTCTAACATATCCCAACTCCCCAATAAGAGAAGTTACTCTGAAGAGGTTATTTTTAAACTAATAAGCTCATTCAAAGATATATTCCCCATCAATGGGGTCTGGTCTCCCACTGGATGACAGTTACCTTCCACGCATGCTGAGTTAAGAGCACTATTAGTCCCCATACACAGATAGGAGCCTCAGATCTCAGTTGTATTTTCACTGCTGTACATTTGTGTAGACAGGGGAAACTACATTTAATACTGGTAGGAAAGTGATGTTTGACTATCAACAGCAGCGCGGCTTTTCCCAGCACTCTGACTTTGGAGGAATTGCCATACCCAACCACCTCTGTTCTGTAGAGACGTGGCTTTAGAGCAGGGGTAGGCAACCTTTCAGAAGTGGTGTGCCGAGTCTTCATTTATTCACTTTAATTTAAGGTTTCGCGTGCTGGTAATACATGTTAACGTTTTTTAGAAGGTCTCTCTCTAAGTCTATATTATATAACTAAACTATTGTTATGTAAAGTAAACAAGCTTTTCAAAATGTTTAAGAAGCTTCATTTAAAATTAAATTAAAATGCTGATCTTACACCACCAGCCTGCTCTGCCCGCTTCCAGGCCTGCAGCCGGGATCCCAGACCTGGGCGGGAGTTCAGGGCAGAGGGTGCACCGCAGAAGGCTGGGTGTGTGTGTGTAGGGTTCAGGGGTAAGGGCAGAGGGCTTGGATGTGTGGGGGGTGTAGGGCAGAAGACTGGGCTGCTCGGCTCGTGGGGGTGCTCCCAGCCCCCTGCCCTGAGCGGCTCATGGCAGGGGGCTGGGAGGGATATGCCTGGTTCCACCCCCTTCCCCAAGGACCGTCCCTACCTCTCTCTGCCTGCTCTATGGAGCAGCGATCACGCTGCCACTCAGCTCTGCTCTGCTCCCCCTTCCCCTCGCAAGGGCCATCACCAGCAAGGAGAGGGAGGGGGAGGGGCCAGAACGCACCAAGCTGTGGGAAGAAATGGGGGAGGAGGGGGAAACTTGGCTGCAGCAGGACCAAGCTTCTGCCTCCTGCCCCCGCAGGGGAGAGCGGTGGGGCTGAGTGGGGCGGGGGGCGTGCCACTCAAAATCGGCTCCCGTGCCATGTTTGGCACACGTGCCGTAGGTTGCCGACCCTGACTTTAGAGAGATGGGGCCTGGGTGTGAAGCGATAGGCAAGTTTTCTTATTAAGCTGTTATTCCCAAAAGCAATCTGCTAGGGAAACATTTATTTTGCATCTTCATTAGTTCAATGAATACTGGCAAGGTCAGTAACTTTGTTACACTCATACTGGAAACTTCATGAAATTATGGCTAAATTGAAAGGTTATTGCATTTTTTCCCTAAACAACGGAATAGACTAGTCTGATTTTATTTTATACTGAATTAAAATTAAAATGTGCATAATTATAATGAAAAACTTTCCTTTTTTACACAAACTACCACATCACCCACACTGCATTACATATCAGCTTATGGTTTTGGCACTGGGATACTAAGCAACCAGTTAAGAATTGGAGTTTAATGGCAAGAGCTCTATGACCACCAGAAAGAGTGAAGTGTCATCTACTGTATTCAACAATTTGTCTGAATTACCAAAGTGTATAGGAAATTAGTTTACTGCAATCGCATGTGCAGTTAATTCCCCCAACCTCTTATGTTTCTGCAGAGCAGGGTGGTGAATATGGTGGGAACATATTAAAGTAAACACGATTTGCTACATGGTATGAATGTAATATTAAAAAAAAAGGGTGATATTTACTGCATTGTCAAATTCCACATTTGCGAATACAAACAAGAAATTAAGATACAATTTTTATTTCTGTGACCAAAATTAAAAATATCTTTAACCACAATTCTGCTTCATCACAGTGTGGAAGGACAGTAATATTTCAAGGATTTATTGAGGCATATCTTTACATACAAAAGTAGAGATTGAGGAAAAGCCAGAGTAGTCTATACACAATGCAGTCTGTGTACATTCTGAAGCTGTACCTTTTCAGTAGCTATTTATATATTTTCCCAACTAATCCCTTAACCAATGATTTAGAATGTTTTATACCATCAGAATTTCTTGATTAATTATTAGAACCATTAACATTGAGCGCATATATTTATACCCTTCAATTGCAAAACAATCTAGATGGCTGAGAGAATGGGACCTAAACTGGGTTTGCACAGTTTTGGGGGACAGACTATTAACGGGGGAATGCACATGGTCTGAAATGGAGATCTTAGCCCAGGATAACTGACGCTGCAGCATATTTAAGACTAAAGATCCCAGGTGAAATACTGGCCTATCTAAAGTTAATAGCAAAACTCCCATTGTTCTGCAAGGCCAGGACTTCCCCTCTTGTTTTTGAGATGCAAAACTTAGGGCACATTTTCTTGCTCTTCATATTATTTGCAGATATTGCACCCACAAAAAAAATTAAAGAATGAAACAAAAGCAAACACTTAAACATGTTGAGGAGTGCTAGGGGAGATCTAAGCAGTGCTCTGAGCAAAAGACACTGAAGTGAGCACGAGCGAGTTCATACTAAAAAGAGTAAAAGTTACCTTTATCCAAAATAGAGACATTATTGCTGCTAAACTTCTGCTACTGGCTGAAAAAGGGAATGACGTGGGAAATGGCGAGACTGAGATGAACTATGAGAGCTTTTAAAACTCACTATAAACTTTTTTGCCCTACATGTACTGCAACATTAATGGCTATATTGAAACAGTTTTACAGTTTCAAGTGAAAACTAGTGTCGTATAGTTTAGAAAGCAACTCCAGAGGTTAATAAAGACCCCAGTGAGGGAAAATTTATTTCCCACTATCACATGGAGCAACAGTTCTCACTACAAACCTCATCTTCAATTAATAATGTAAAGAAAAACCCACCAAACCCTTCTGTTACGTACTTGAAAAACCTCTTTCAGCACACTTAGGCCCCAGTCCTGCAACTGCATCAGAGTGAGGTGACCCCCGAGCTTTCACAAGACAGTACTTAGTCATCAGAAATGACCCACCACATTTACAAGAACATTTCAGGAGTATTCAAAACAGTAAATGTTGGTACTATAAGAAATGCTCAACTCATTTCTTAAAAGAATACAGAGACACTGGCTCTTCAGGTACCTTTCCCAAGGTGCTACTTTACAAGTTTAAATTTAAAGCATTTCTTTCTACAATGTCATCTGTGCAAATATGTATCTGTAAGTAATATTGCACATTAAAAAAAGCGTTGTAGTGAAAACAGGACTGAGAAGACATATGTGTTCTCCAAACAGAATAAAAAGCTATCTGTACAGTAAATGCTAATTTAAAGAATGCCAAGATTATTTAAAATCTAAGCACATAATACTGACAGAAAATGTTAAATTGGACAATATACATATAAATTACATTTGCAAATACTTGTAGAAATTTTAAACATTTAATACTCTTAATTTCACAAATCAGCTAGGTCATCACTGTCAAACAAAGGATCTAATTAATGAATTAAAAAGGTTTTTCTCCCCACCAGAAAAATACAATGGAGAAACAAAACTTGCATTCTTAGACAAAGCACTGGAAAGAGTCAAAGCATTTCAGCTTATAGAGGTAGTACTAGCCACATCCAGCTAGAAATACATTATATTTGTACTATGATGAAATAACGTAGTAAAATGTAGAAAGACTATAAAATTTACAAAAATAAATAGTTCTGAATGCTTTAGAAAATGCAAGATACTTCACTGACAAGTGTCTTGAGTCTGCTTTTCCGACCAAAGGGAAGTGACATTTGTTTTAATATTTTTAAAATATATCTATATCTCTAGTAACGCTGATGGATTTGCACAATCCAAATATGCAACTCCAATGTATGCCAACTTGGCATGTATTTTAATATTAAAAATAAAATCTAGGCTTCATAAGAGATTCCCATTTGAAATTCATTTTGTATGTAAATTCTTCTGACAAATTAAAAATTGCACATAAACATTATTCAAAGGTGGGAGGGGTGGCGGGTAAGGATACGTGCATATGTTTTTATGTCAATACACACATGCATCCCCAGAAGGAAAAAGATGATTGCACAATTTGTCAAATAAATAATTTCATTTAAAAAACTGCCACTTTTTTGATTTATAACAGATATTTTAAGAACTACTCATGGACAACTGTGTTTTGTTTTAAAAGAAATTCCTTGCAGCTTTCCCAGTGGCTTTATCCTCAAACCAATGATAAGTAGCAGTACAGAAAGCATCTTTGGTTAAAAAATAAATATCAAGATCCAACAAGAATTTCCATGATATGGTCCAACTCACTCAGATCTGTTCTACATATCGGAATATTGTTTGCTGAGGAAGAATTGCAAGATGGGAAGGTTTTCAATGTTTCTTCTGTAGCAGCAGAAGGTGGTCTAGGTGCCATTAGTGGGGGAGAGCAGAAGTCTGAATCATACATTGAAGTGTCAATATCTTCAAAGATGTCATCTATAGCCAAATCTTTTAAGTAACTGGTTGAATTTGAAATTTCAAAGGAACCAAAAACACATTCAGCTCCCTTCAAATCTTGTCTATCATCTTCTAGTTTTAGACTTGTGTTTTCTGGAGACTTCGGCGGCTCATCTCCAGCTGGAACCAAAGAAGTAGGTGGACTTATATCTTCCATGAAGTCCAAATCCTTCAGAATAGATGAAATGGCAGATGACATGTCATCATCTGAAACCATCAGCAGGCTATTTTCAATTGGGCCTTCTGCAGACCATGAGTTACAACAATTAGACTCTTGCTGGCTGCTACCTGAAGGCAAATGTAAAGAAATTCCAGATGAATCAATTCCTGGGTAGCTGGGAGGATTGGGAGCAATGCCATTGCATACATTAATTGGCTGCTGGCTACTCTCTTGTCTCATTTCCTCCTGAATTTGTCTTACTGTGTTGGCTATGAGCACAGAACGGTGTAAGTTTGGTTCCACCAGCATTTTGTAAGTTTGTAGTTTAGTGAGGCACATATTCAGCACTAACTGCCTCTTAAGTGGATATGGCAGATTTCGACTGGAATCAAAGGCACTTGAGAGACCAGCCATGTTCTCCTCATAGTCACTCAGCTTGCGTTTTAGGCCTCTCCCCAACATGAACCTGCAAAAGAAAAATTCTAGTCAAACTTTTAATTTAGCATCATTGGAAAACACCACACTTTTACAAAAGCTATATTCCTAACAGTGGGCAGAGGGGAGACAGTTTGTTTAAGTTAATCAATGCTAATGAGAGCTGATCACACATAACTAAGGGAGCATACTCTCTCTTCCATGGAAGTTTTGATTTCTATAAGAAAGATGTATTTATTCCACCTAGATTCCCTAATAATGCTTACAATTTTAAATTAGAGAAAAAAAAATCTAAAAATCAGTTACTTAATCATGAGATCTGAACTGTATTTAACAATAGTGAGAACTACAAAAAATTGCATCAACAGGACCATATTGAGGCTTTTTAATAGCTGCATAATTTTTAAAAACTGAACATTTTGCAGGTTTACTAGGCCAAGTACTTTGGAATAAAGCTCACAACCCTTCCAGGCTAGAAAGACAGAATTACAGAGGAACTCAATGAAGATAGGATAGCCGTGAACCTTTTTTCCTGCCAAGTAAAGAGAGGTTCATTATTATAACTGCCCTAGCTATATGGAATATTTCAGAATTTGCATTATAGTAATCACTTGTTAGTGGATAATATAGTTAAGATTGCAAAACAAGTTTCATTAACCTTATTTTCATATGGTCAACACTTGCAGGCTGAAATTTCCTTTCCTGAATTCCTCTCCTCTCCCAACTGGAACACAAAGCTGTCTGAGTTGAGTTCACCACAGTCCCTCCCCATGCCATGAAATTTACAAGATGGATTTTGAGACTTGGCATGTAGAGGTAGTAGCTCTCATTGAGTAGATCAGCCACTGGGTATGGTTATATAATAAAGTTGTGAGCAATAGAAAATTAGCTACTGCACTCCCACAATAGAAAACTGTATTCAGTCAGTGTTCGAGACAATGTGGGTGAGGCAATATTTTTTTATTGGCTCAGCTTCAGCCCAGACCTGAAGAAGAGTTCTGTGTAAGCTCCAATATCCTGGGACTGGGCTGAAGAACACTTCAGTCAGTGTTCATATGTAGATGTGCTTCCTACGTATGTACATGTGAAGTGCACCCCATTTAATGTATGCCAGTAAGTACCAGGGAGGCCAAAGGACTTAGAAGTGTAAGTTTCTTCATAAATGCAAACTTCTCAATGGATGTTGTCAGCACTTATGCTGCCTTACAACATTACATCAGGGATTTCAAGCCATTTATGTGCTTATGCCATTAAATGTTCAGACAATTTAAGAGTACAGGCAGTGAAAAGGCAGCAGGGAAGAGGTCCAGATATGACAGGCAAGGGGATTTGGCTGCAGGACAGCCCTCTTTTCATTGCTGGTCAAAAATCCTGCCAGTCATTACACCAAACAGTGAGGGATTTTGATTTATGGATAATTATTTTTTCTGAGGACTAGAGCACTCCAGACTAGTCTCTAAGACAAAGAACAAAATCAAACAAGAAGCCTACAGTCTCCCTTAATGAGCTAAGTGGAGAGTAGAACGCATCATGCCGTTTCATTCCCAAATGGAAGAAGTGCAGGTAAAAGTTTATTGAAGAATCTTAAGGGGAAAGAACAAGCCTGCGCGTCTCAGTGATGCTACTGGAGGAGGTAAGTGGAATTGCATGGCCCCAGAGATGACAATAGCAGGCTCCTGTGGGCTCTCACAGTTAGATGATCCCACAGATGTTAAGGCCTTGAAAACAGAGGTATTCATCTTGGACTCCCCAACTAAGGTCCCTATAAGCTGCGCAGCAGCCTATTTAGCGCTATGCAGGCGCTCAGGGAACCCGCCCGGGGACCTGCTGAGGCCGGGACGCCCCTCTCCCCTGGCCCCAACCTAACCCAACCCCCAATCTGCCGCAGTGGCCCTCTGGCCCCAACTATGCCACGGCCCAGGCCCCGGGGCCCCTCCCCTGGCTTGGCCCCAGCCCGGACCTGCAGGGGCTGGGGGAGGAGCGCCTATCCTGCAGCCCTAGCCTCAGAGCTGCTGCGGCGGGGAAGAGATGCTTTTCCCCCCCATCCCCCAGGTGCTGCGGCGGGGAAGAGAGCTGTGCGGGAGTCCTCACCCCCACCATAGCCCCAAAGCACCCTCCTGCACCCCTCATCCTCAGCCCCATCCCAGAGCCCGCACCCCTAGTCAGAGTCCTCACACCCCTGCACCCCAACCCTCTGCCCTCTCCCTCACTCCCACCCCATGAATTTTGTTATGTGCACCGACCGACATGAAGGTGATGTGTCACATCACCTCAACAGTGGTGCACATAACAAAATTCATTCCGCACCTGGGTGGGAAAAATCAGAGGTAACAGTACAGGTATGCAGCTCCCACCATCACCACCACACACCCCAAGCAGCCCACCTACACACAGTACCCAGAATTCAGTCTTCCTCTCAAAACTGTTCCATAACTACCAACATTTATATAAAACCCCATAAATTCCTGGATCTGTTCTTACTCATCAAAACTGATTTTTCACAGATTTATAGATTTCAAAGCCAGAAGGGACCATTATGATCATCTATTCTGATCTCCTGAGTAACACCAGCTAGAAAACTTCCCTGAAGTTATGCCTAGAGAATATCTTAAGGGGGGGGGGAACCCCCACACACAACCCCCACACATCCAATTTTGGTTTAAAGATTGCCAGTGATGTACAATCCACCACAACCCTTGGTAAATTGTTCCACTGGTTAGTTACCCCTCACTGTTAAATTACTTTTCAACTTGAAGGGGAAAGTAAAACTTTGTATGCTGGACTATTTCAGTCCCATAGCTCTAAACATACTAGGAATTTTGTATTGCATGTGTAAAAGTTACTTTTCTTTTCTTTTTGGGGGGGAGGGAGGAAAAGAGAGGGGAGAGAACATACTGTAGTCCTTGGTAAGAACTAATTGCCAAGTTTCAACTTGAGAAATTCAGCAGTAAGTAACATGTTCATTATAACTTCATAAAATCTTACACCAGAAAAGTCCTCCCTCTAACCTTTCGTCTCAAAAAGTTAATAGATTTTGCTCCATACTCTCTTTCAGCCCCCTCCCCAAATTCACCTACAGCCTGAGAACACACATACAGAAAATCGTATCTAAAGATTTTCAGAAAGCTAAAAGGGAGGTAAAGTTTTATAATGAAAGTCTCAACATAATATTAACCATAAAATTTATAAACCACACATTTTGCTGTAACAGACACACAACTGCTCACATTTACAGCATGCAAATGGAGAGTCAAACTGTGGCAGAGAACACCACAGAAATGCCTACAAAATCAGAGACAAGGTGGGTGGGGAAATATCTTTTATTGGACCAACTTCTGTTGATGAGAGGGACTGGCTTTCCAGCTACACAGAGCTCTTCCCCAGGTGTGGGAAAGGTACACAGTGTCACAGCTAAATACAGGTTTCAGAGGGGCAGCCGTATTAGTCTGTATCAGCAAAAACAATGAGGAGTCCTTGTAGCACCTTAGAGACTAACAAATTTATTTGGGCATAAGCTTTCATGGGCTAGAACCCACTTCATCAGATGAATGGAGTGGAAGATACAGTAGCAGATATATATGTATATATATATATACATATATACACACACACACACACACACACACACCCACCCACCCCATGAGAAGATGGGACTTGCCTTACCAAGGGGTGGGGGGGGGGGTCAGTCTAACGAGAATTCAATTAACAGAATACATTACAAAAACTAATTTTACCATACTAATTTCCCCCTACTGTTACTCACACTTTGTTGTCAACTGTTTGAAATGGGCCACCCTCATTACCACTACAAAAGTGATTTTTCCTCCCTTGGTAGTCTACTGTTAATTGACTTATCTTATTAGACTCACACCACCCCCCCTTGGTAAGGCGACACCATCTTTTCATGTACTATCGGTGTGTGTACATACACACTCACCTGCTACTGTATTTTCCACTCCATGCATCTGATGAAGTGGGTTCTAGCCCACAAAAGTTTATGCCCAAATAAATTTGTTAGTCTCTAATGTGCCACAAGGACTCCTCGTTGTTACAGCTAAATACAAGATCAAACAAATAGTTTAGCGTATGTATTTAGCACATATTCTGAGAGACTATTCAAGGTGAAGTAGCCCATTAATACCCTTGTAGTCATAAGACAAAAAGGGGAGTTAGTGGGTTACAGATTGTTGTAATAAGCCATAAATCCCGTCTCTTTATACAGTCCATGATTTTTAGCGTCTAGCAAAAGTTATGAATTTTAGCTCCCAAGCTTATCTTTTGAAAGTGTTGTGCAGGTTTCTTTTGATGATGAGGACAGATAGGTCAGGTATAGAAAGATCGCTTTGTGAGATGGTGTCCTTGTCTTATCATTTTCCTATGAGAGTTCATTTAAGAGTATAGATTGTCTGGTTTCACCCACACAGTTGTTATTGGGGCCTTTAGTGCAGTGGATAAGGTACACCACATGTTGTGATAGGCATGTGTAGGACCCAGGGATCTTGGAAGGTGTGTTGTTGATCACTGTAGAAGTGGAGGCATATCTGCAAGTTTTGCATCTGTTGTTCTATCAGGGCCTGATGCTGCTTTGAGTTGGTGTGTCCTGGTCTGTGGGGAGCTTGCTTTTGATGATCTCGGAGAGGTCGTGGGGGTTGTGTGAAGGCCAGAAAAAGGAGTTCAGGGAAGATTTCTTTCAGTATGGTGAATCGAGTATGGTGGTGGTAGTTTGACGATACCCCAGATGGGTTCCAGTGTTGAGTGGTAGGTGACAACTAGTGTTGTGTGGTCAGAGGGGGTTTTATTTCTGTATTATAATAGGTTCTCTTGGAGTACTTGGGTGTCCTATTCCATGATGTGAATTACTTCTCTGGTGGAGTATCCTTGTTTGGTGATAGTGGTTTTGAGTGTGCTAATGTGTATCCCGAACTTTCTCCCCAAAGCATATTTTGTGGTATCTGAGTGCCTGGCTGTAGACAGATTTCTTGGTGCATCTGGGGTAGTTACTGTATCTATGAAGATAGGTGTGCTGATCCGTGGGTTTCTTGTATGTAGTTGTCTGTAGGGTTCTATTGTTGAAGCTGATTGCTGTGTCCAGGAATTTGATGTTAGTGTGGGAGCATACCAGAGACAGTTTCATGGATGGGTGGTGGTTGCTGAAGTTGTGGTGGAAATTAGGAGGGATTTTAAGTGGTCTGTCCAGAGGATGAAAATATAATTGATGTGTCCAGGGAATATCCTTGTTTCTGTGGTGCATTTATCCAGAAGTTCTTTAAGGTCCCATGAAGAGGATGGCATACTGGGGAGCCATGCTAGAACCTATGGTTGTTCCCATGGTTAGTCAAAGTGTTTGTTGTTGAATGTAAAATTGTTATGGGTGAGGATGAAATGGATGAGTTTGGCAATACTATGGAGTGGATATCTGAGGGTTGTCCATTGTCTTGTAAATATTTGAGGCAGACAGCTATGCAGCCATTGTGGGGAATGTTAGTGTATAGGAAAGTGAAATGCATGGCAGCAAGGATGGTGTTCCCAGGGAGGCTGTTAATGCTGCAGTGTTTGGACACTTCACCTGGAATGAGCCTCAGAATGTGTTAACTACTTACGCTAAACTATCTGTTCAATCTTGTATTTGGCGGTGATGCCCTAAGTGCCATTCCCAGACCTGAGGAAGAGCTGTATGTAGCTGGAAAGCTTATATTTTATTGATATTTTATCTATGGTGAGAGACATTACCTCACTCACTTTGTGTGTTTAATATCCTGGGACTGACAACTACAACAACTCCGCATACCTTCTCAGACAAATTAGGGAAATACAGGTCTGTCGCATCTTACGCATATTTAACATGCACAATTTCAACTTTACACGGTCGGCAAAAACAAAAAAAGAGAAACAATTTTAATACTATACCTGTCGTGCGGGCAATTTCGCCTGCCATTGCACTCAATGGGGTTTTAGCTATACACGGTTTTTGCTTTACGCACTAACTGTGGAATGGAAGCCACGCGTAAGATGAGACAGATCTGTATAGCCTAGATGGAGCTACTATAAGATGGGTGCATAACTCATTGGAAAAGCATTCCCAGAGAGTAATCACCACAGTCAAACTGGAAGGGCATATTGAGTGGGGTCCCACAGGGATTGTTCCTGGGTACAGTTCATTTATGAATATATTGAACAGATTTAGATAATGGCATAGAGAGAGTACATTATAAAGTTTGTGGACAGTACCAAGTTGGGAGTTGCAAGTGCTTTGCAGGATAGGATTAAAATTCAAGATGATCTGAACAAACTGGAAAAATGGTCTGAACTAAAGAGGATGAAATTCAATAAGGACAAATGCAAAGTACTCCACTTAGGAAAGAATCAATTGTATGCATACAAAAAACGGGAAATGACAGGTAGGAAGGAGTACTGCGGAAAGGGATCTGGGGATTATAGTGGATCACAAGCTAAATATGAGTCAGCAGTGTAACACTGTTGCAAAACAAAGCCAACATCATTCTGGGATGTAGTAGCAGGAGTGTTGTAAGCAAGACACTGGAAGTAATTCTTCTGCTCTATTTCATGCTAAGGCCTCAGCGGGAATAATGTGTCCACCTCTGGGCACCACATTTCAGGAAGATGTGGGACAAATTGGAGAATCTCAGTCATTGTCTAACCCAGCAGTTCTCAAACTTTAGCTACCCGAGGACCCCCATTTTCATTTAAAATTGTTCATGCGCAGCCCCAGACCCTGCCCCCACTCCACTCCTCCTCCCCCCAAGGCCCCACCCCTACCCTACCTCTTCCTGTCCCCACTCCATCTCTGCCCCTCTTATTCCCACTCCCTCCCCTGAGCAAGCCCTATCCCCGCTCCTCCCTTCCCCTCCAGTGCCTCCTGTACGCTGTGGAACAGCTGTTCAGTGGTGTGCAGGAGACGCTGGGAGGGAGGGGGAGGAGTTGATCAGTGGAGCCAGTGGCCCTGGACATGACTTGTGGATCCCCTGGAGTACCCTCACAGACCCCCCAGGGGTCCATGGACCCCAATTCGAGAAACCCTGGTCTAACCTGTTCTTAAAAACCTCCAAACACCTTTCAGGGATAGTCTAATTATTACTTAGTCCTGTCTTGAGTGCAGGGGACTGGACTAGATGACCTACTGAGGCCCCTTCCAGTCCTGCACTTTATAATTCTATGAAGTGGCTCAAAACAACAATGCCTTGATATTAACCAGTCCTACTACTATACACATTAGGAAAAAAAAACAAGCAGTTCTATATTTGAGTTGAGTATTTTTTCCTATTTTTTCTACTTGGTTGCAGTAGAGAGAACACAGCGTGGCTAACACTCAGCTATAATATGCAGTTTAAAAAAAAAACCAAAAAACCAGACTTCAGTTTCTGCTGAAGACACTGGTAAAGCCTGGACCTGGTTTTGTCCATACAATTGGAAAGAGTTTACTCCTTAGACTCAACACACAAACAATCAAATTAGACACCCAGTGGCAGATTAATGTCAGATCCTTTGCATACCAGGATCCAGGCCCAGCACACTGTAGAAGGCCTCCTAACTTCCCTTTCATGTGAGTACTGGGTACAGTCAGCAGTAGTCCAGATGACTACTTTAGCTGCCAGTCCATTACCACACATTATCCATTAAGACAATCTGCTGCTAGATTTCTGGGTAGAGGGGAATGGCAGGAAGAAAGCCCCCTTCACTCCAGAGGATGATCCCATCTCAGATTTTCAGAACATACTGCAGGGCTTCCAATGCATCCATCTGCCTGGACCATAGATTTAGCATGTGCATAGTGGTCTAGCCAAGCGATGGCATCGTCAGTGGCGTGATGCAGTTCTTCTAGGCCACCGCTGAACCTAGTCAGCAGGCATTCATCGACAATATGCATCATTGTCTGTGTTGCACCACAGCTGAACTGAACCAGAACATAACTGAAGAGCGCTGTCTAAGGTAACAGGATGCAAGAGATGGAGCAGCACTCAGGAACAACTGGGGGTGGAGAGAAGGGGGGGGGAGGAAGACAGGTAGGTGGGAAAGTAATGAAAGTGAGACTCCCTCGTAGTCTCTGTGTATTTTGATGTAGATGTTCCTGTAGGAAATCAAATTTGCCATTCAAATGAACTTTTAAGTTACACGTGGGGCTAGTAGTTCTGCCTATTGTTAAGTCGCCTAATACTTTCCATTATAAAGATGTTGCTTTCAGTTGGTTTTAATTTTGCCAAACTTCAACCATCTGGGTGGAAGTTTTCCACAAAAATAGTTTAGTCTTGTT
Source organism: Trachemys scripta elegans (assembly GCF_013100865.1). Lineage (NCBI taxonomy): Eukaryota > Metazoa > Chordata > Testudines > Emydidae > Trachemys > Trachemys scripta. Next base: position 18,032,119 of record NC_048301.1, on the reverse strand, counting down.
CTTTGAAACAACTGGAGACTATACTGAGCAAATCACCTAAATCAAACTTTTAAAAAGTGGCCATTAATTGTCTCTTTCTGGGTGCTCAACTTAAGACATCTGGAGCCTGATTTACAGAAATGCTGAGGACTTAACTGTAGATTAAGTCTATAGAAAATGTGCTTTGAACATATACAATGCAAAAATAATGTGAAATACTCAAAAAGCAGATCCTATATTATTCTAATTTTGGGTGTCCAATTTGAGATTCTCTGGCAATTTGGGGAGCAATCTTTGGGGGGGGAATCTATTTTAGGAATAATGTCACTACCCCATCCCATGGGAGCCTTGTGAAAATAATTTAATTCGTGTTTGCAAAGAAGCCATCTGCTATGGAGATGAGTGTCACAGAAAAGCCGTGAGAAAATATCTAATTCTGCAATCAGTGCAGGGTTTAGATAATGTGCAGCAAAATGGCCTGGAACCATATGTTGAACAAGGATAACAAAAATATTGAACAGCTTACCCATTCAGGGAGCGTCATCCATCCTGCACACTGAATGAAAAAAACAGTATGTGATCACTTAAATAAAGACTAATACATATGGACAAGAGGGCCAAATTAAAGGTTGTATAGGACACCAAAAATCTAGTATTTCTTAACTTTTGAGTGTTTAAAATAACTTGAAGGTTGCAAAGTCAATGTAATTTTTCTGCAATGCATATTTAGGCTTCATTGTCAATCCAGGAACCTTTAGAAGTCTAATCAATTTGACTAATATGGATAAATGATAATCCCTACAGTCTCTCTCAGAGAGTGCATAGTGTTTTAGTTACTGCAAACCTATCAATTTTAGTAGGAGACACTCCGCTAAATTCCAGCTCACCGCGCTGAAATTTTCAGTGACATGGACATTAAAAATCCTTAAAGCTGCATGAAAGTTCTATATAGTTTAACTTTTCATTTCACATATAGTGTGCCTATCACACTAAAAACTCCAACACACACGTGCATTAATGCCCTCCCTTACTTCCTCCCACAATAGCTAAACAAAACAAGTTTCGCCTCCTTAATACTAGCTGTTCTAGAAGTGTTTAATACAGTTTGAGTGATTGTAGCTTTCTAAAACATTACACTTAAAACTCTTCTAGTACATGAAGAAGCCTAAGAGCAAAGCAAATTTGTTTTTAACCAAATCTATTTCTAAACCCATAAAGGGGGAAAGACTTTTAGAATACCTAGTCTTATTTGCAGCAGCCTTAACTATGCCTGCTTAATGTGGCTGTCTGCCTAACTGCACGAATGCTGCATGTCTGTTTTTAGAAGATAGATAATTTTAGAAGTATAGAAATGTTTAAAGAGGATAATAAAACCAAAGCAGCATTGCAATAACTCTGCAGCTAACATTTCCACTAGTAACCACGATACTATCGTCATTTTACACTTCAATTCTGTGTCAAATACACTCAAACGTTGACCTACAAAGGCATGAAGTCTCTCTTACCAAATAAACTACATTTAATCAGGCCTTTTGCTTTACTTTCTAGTATAAAATAATTTGTCAAATTGTCACAAGATTATATCTTTAACAAGCTGCTCCAGGTTTCTATGGGTAACTTACCTTTTAAGAGTATTATTTTTTTCTAGGTACTCTTTTTTTCAGTGCTGCTCCATTACACAGCATGGAACTATGACCACATTGTTTAATTTTGTAATCCGCTTCCCACTATAATTTTTGTTACAGACGAAGAACCAACCTCTGTCAATTCCATACCTAGATAATCCTGTGTTACTGATGACTGCTCTCCAGTTGTCAGTCCTTTCAAACAGCTGACAGAACTGTACAATCTGGTCAACAGAGAAGCACAAACTGGACATGCTAGATTGTAGGAGGAGCTTCTGGAAACTGCTGTGAAGTGTATCCTTCTCGCTTTAGCCTAATTCCAGGAAGCTACTCAACACTCAAAAATAGGACCCTAGCAAAATGATCATGTGGGTACAGATTTAAAATTCCACTGTAAATATACAAAGTGAGCACAGATTAAGGCCTACATCAACATAAACCTGAGATTTGTACTTATCCCGTTAGAAATGAAAGGACAAGTTATAGATTACACTTTCCTTAAACTTAGATAAAAACTAGAACATGTTCTAGAAAATAATTTAGGGTCTCCATTTGAGTCCCTGATCATAGCGCACACAGAATAATTAAAAATAGGGAATTCTACACTTAAGTATTTTGGGTACTGTCCTCTCATCTACTTAACCAAGTTATCACACAATGTGAACCAACACTGAGTTATAGGTCATTTATGATGGAAAGCTTACATTAAGAGTTTTGAAAACCTAATTACTTTTTGCATATTAATAAAAAGTCAAAAAAGCTTACTTTTCACTGTTAAGAGGGGCAAATATTACCATCCATGTCAGTAAGCAGAGAAAAGCAACAAAGAGTCCTGTGGCACCTTATAGACTAACAGATGTATTGGAGCATAAGCTTTCGTGGGTGCAATACATCTGTTAGTCTATAAGGTGCCACAGGACTCTGTTGCTTTTTACAGATCCAGACTAACACGGCTCCCCTCGGATAGTAAGCAGAGAGGAGCTCGCATCCACAGATCCAGTCTGGAGTAGGTGCTGGCTGAGCAGCACGTTTCTCACGTAAGACCCATGGTAGCGCCACAGGAATTTTGCCCCTTTGGAGTGGGAGAAAGCAACCATGGGCCACAATTCTAAACTGTGCTCAAGTATGAAGGAAGTGGGAGGAGACAGGAAGGCATGTCACTGATCAACCATCAGCCAAGAATGCCAAATGGGAAGCCTGGTTAGAACAGGCAGCGATGCAAAAGAAACACTCCAGGCTCCCAGAAATGTTAACCTTGAGAAGCCTGTGGCAGATTATACAAGTGCTACAATTTTAGAGGAAGACACCAGCTCCATCTGTCACAGGGACTGATGCTGCAGAGCAGCTGCTGCTGACATGTGGTGAGGAAGTGCAGCTGGAAACAGTCACAGGAGGAAAGCAGTGAATGATTGAGTTAGAATCTCCCATTATTTCTGCTTGGGCAAGCCCATTTCCTTATTTCCTCTTTCTCCACCTTTCATAAAACATCCTACTTGAAAGTATGCAACATTGCTAAACTTTAGAACTGCATGTGGTGCAAGTTTCAACAGAGAAAGCTTCCAAGAAAGTGAATTTATAGAATATAGGACTGTATACAGTGTGCACACTTTTCCTTCTCATGAAGGATACCCAGCACCGGGGCTAACTGGCATTCATTTGCTGTTACAGTACATGCTGATGGACATGATCTCTAAGGAAGCATTTGGCCTGTATTATGCAGGTTGTCAGACTGGCTGATCACAATGGTTTCTTCTGACTTTAGAACAGAGTTGGGCAAACTACAGCCCGGGGGCCGCACCCGGCCCTCCAGATGTTTTAATCTGGCCCTCGAGCTCCCGCTGGGGAGTGGAGTCCAGGGCTTGCCCCGTTCCAGCGCTCCAGCCGGGGAGCAGGCTCCAGCCAGGGCGCTCCTGGAAGCAGCGGCATGTCTCCCATCCAATGCCTAAGCGTAGGAGCAGCCAGGGGGCTCCGCACACACGCAGCTCCCATTGGCTGGGAACCGCGGCCAACGGGATCTGCTGGGGCAGCGCATGCAGATGGAGCAGCGTGCAGAGCAGCCTGGCCACACCTCCAGGTAGGAGCTGGAGGCGGGACATGCTGCTGCTTTTGGGAGCTACTTGAGGTAAGCGCTACCCAGATCCTGCACCCCGACCTGCTCCCACTCCCCTGCCCAAGCCCTGATTCCCTCCCTCCCCCCACCCTCCGACCCCCCCAGTCCCAGAGCACCCTCCTGCACCCCCAACCCTGCACCCTCAGCCCCACCCCAGAGCTCTCAATCCCTCCTGCACCCCAACCCCCCATTTCGTCAGCATTCATAGCCAGTCATACAATTTCCATACCCTCATGTGGCCCTTGGGCCAAAAAGTTTGCCCACCCCGGCTTTAGAATCTGTGACTTGGCCTTATTGGATCTCCTGGTGCATTTCTTTCTGCACAAGTGAGGGGTCACTTTTACAATCATCTTTATTGAACTTATGCCTGTTTAAGGGCATGTCTATGCTACAAAATTAAGTCAACTTAAGTTAGGTCCACCTACAGTAGCCACAGTAATTAAATCAGGTCTTTGTGTCCACACTACGCTCCTTCTGTCGGCAGTGCGGGTCCTCACCAGAAGCACTTGCACCGACTTTAGTGGGGCATTGTGCGGCACTGACAACCGCAGCCCCACTGCCCCGGGCCGACAGCCGGAGTCCCGGGGCTGACAGGGCTCCATCTGTCAAAGGCAGCAACAGGCAATGTAAGCAACAGTGTCTACACAGACACTGCATCAACCTAACTACATCAACCTAAATGCTACTCCTCTCACGGAGGTGGAGTTATTAGGTTGGTGTAGCGGGCGAGTTAAATGGGTGGGCGGAACATTGCAGTGTAGACGTTTACCCAGTTAGGCTGACCTTATGTTGACCTAACTCTGTAATGTAGACTAGACTTAAGTCAGGTATACTACCTTGTGGGAATAGCCACAACAATCATGTTTGCCCTTCTTATTTCCAAGTCTTAATTAACTAGAATAACTATACCAAGAAAGTCAAAATCAGAAACGTAGAGCTGGAAGGGACCCTGAAAAGTCATCAAATCCAGCCCCCTGTGCTGAAGCAGGACCCAGATAAAACTAGACCAGTGCTGCTGGGGGTCACAGACCAGTGGTCTCCAACACGGTGCCAGAGAGTGCTGTAGTGCCCGCCAGGGCATTTATGTGTGCCCGCCTACTGACAAGGGAGCACCCCACTGACGAGGAGCGCAGCCGCCGGACAAGCATTTCAGCGGCGATGCTTCTCGATGATGCCGCTTCTCAGTGGCATTTCGGTAGCTGGTCATCCGGCGCCCACCACACTGAAAGTTGGGGACTACTGAACTAGACCCTCCCTCATCGGTGTACATCCAAACCGTTATTAAAAACTTTTAGTGATGGGGATTGCATAAGCTCTCTTGGAAGCCTATTCTAGAGTTTAACTACTCTTACAGTTGGAAAGTTTCCTAATATCTAACCTAAACCTCCCTTGCTGCAGATTAAGCCCCTTACTTCTTGGCCTACCTTCAGTAGATATGGAGAACACCTGATCACAGTCTCCTTTATAACAGCCCCTAATATATTTGAATACGTATCAGATCCTCCCTCAATCTTTTCCCCCCCCCCCCCCCCCCCCAAGACTAAACATGCCAATTTTTTTAACCTTTTCTCATAGGTAAGGTTTCTAAGCCTTTTATCATTTTTGTTGCTCTCCTCTGGACTCTCTCCAATCTGTACACATCTTTCTTGGCGTATGGTGCCCAGATGTGGGCAGAATACTCCAACTGAGGCCTCAGCAGTGCTGAGGATAGCAGAACAATTACCTGGTTTTACATACAAACTCCTGCTAATACACCCCAGAATTATATTAGCCTTATTCATAGCTGCATCATGTTGTTGACTCATTCAGACACGGCATATAATTTGACTGACAGGCTTTCAAAATTTCAGATTTTAGAGTGCCCATATGACTGTATAAGGCACTTAAGATAAAACACCTAAAAGACAAGTCTCACTGCCCCAAACTTACAATAAGCACGATGGACTTGATAGACAAGAGGATAGGACAAGAAAGGGCACAGGTTATGGAGATTTTACATGATGACCCAGTTTAAGTTTTCACACATCTTGGTGGTACCTTTCTTTTTTGTAAACACTCAGTTAATGTAGGCAATACTAGAGAAGTGAGATTTTTAGCAATAATTTGAATTAGGTGAGGGTTAAGAGTTGGGGGCTTGAATAGATTCTGAAAGGGTGGTGTTCTAAGCACTAGGAACAACATAGGAGGAGGTATGGAGACATCAGAGACATAAGGGTGCTTACAGTAAGTCAGCAAATTAACAGTGGCCATCTAGAAAGGAAGTTAATTGTAGGTGACTTTTAGAAATAGTTATAATTCAGAACCATCAAATTGTGCACACAGCTAGTATATGTAACTGTGTGAACTTGTTATCCTCATCTTTTCTCCTTCCCTGCCACTATTTGCCACTTACCTATCAATCTGTGGTACTTATCTAGCTCCCATCACTGTAGTATCTGAGCATGACAATCTTTAATGTACTTGTTGCATCCTGTCTTAAGCTGCAAACATCCAAGGGTAAGGGAGCATATCTACCCACATTTTATTTCAGCACCTAGCACAGTAAGGTCCGGACAACTGGAGGTTGAGGATTCCTGCAATGGCTACTCCCTCTCCTCCCCACAAAAGAGAGACAAGAGCAGCAAAGAGGTAGAGAAGCTAGTGTTGTTAATGGAGCAGAGATCAAGGGACAAAACAGAAGTGGCCAGGTTGGACATTAGGAATGGATTTACACTGACAACCCAAAATAGCTTGCATAACACAGCAAGGTGTGATTGGATAATCACAACTGGTGCCCTGCTAGCCAAGGTCCCTGAGGATTTTACAGTTCAACTCAGGTTTCTATTAACAATGGGGCTGGATCATTTTATGAAGTGAGACAAGAAGGATTAAATATATTATACTAAATGATAAGATGACTTTAGCCTTATGGACAGAATGAGACTTAAAGAAAAGCATTTTGCTTTTTATTTTAGTCCAACGGTATGAGAGATTAAATAGGAGGTATTCCTCTTTAAACCATTTCAGACATGCATATTGCCACATACTGCCTTGAATCTTTACTTCCAAAAATCTAAATTAGCTCTTGTGCCGTGAAGTTATTTACTGGAGCTAGAATCCAAAAGGAAACAGCTCCTCAAAAAGAGTGCCACAAGTACTCCTGTTCTTTTGGCAGATAATGTTAAGTGAATTTAGAGCAGGACACATTTTTTGGTCCCCAAATACGGACAGATGCTTCACATAACTTTTAATAGTAATAGAGGGACTTACCTAAACACAGCGACAAGAGATAGTTAATATTTTCATAAAACTACAAAATGAGGACAATCCACCTGCCAAACAATGTTTTTAATATAGACACGATTCTAAAGAGCACTAAATGAAATAAATGGAGAAACAATAGCCTTGGTAAAGCACAGGACTGGAAGTTCGGTTCTATTTCATAACTTCTCTGCATTAGTTTCAGTATCTATAGACAGGATAATTCAGACATTTACAGGAATGTTACAAAGCTAAACTAGTGTTCGTAAAGTACTAAGGTCCTTGGATAGAAGGTGCTACTCAAGTGAAAAGTTTTACCTTCATCTAAAAATAAGAGGTGAAAAGAGAAAAAGTTTAGTAATAAAAATAATTATGCTAAGAGACTTTCTACATTAAAATGACCCTCATTCACAAGTCATTCTCTGTAAAGCAACGGTAATCAGTTTTCTGTGTATAGAAAATGAACAGCTGTTCACTTACTGCTACTTATTAGTTTCGGTATTTCATTCTGGGAAAGAAGCAGCTCTGTCAAGATTTGTATTTTTACCGGCTATAATAGCATGGTGTGATGTCTGTGGGACTGCTTATAGCAATAAACAAGAAGTACTCTTAGCATCCAACATCTATCACTAGAGTCACTTGCAGGAGAGTAATGAGGTAGCATGGCTTAAAAAAAAAAATAACTATCTTAAAAGTGTTGTCCCCAAACTTGTCATTTGTGCGTATGATTCCACTTTCAGATGTGAACCCTGCAAGTATGTACCCTTAGTATATAAAGTGTTGCAGCAGCTACATTTCACCTGAAATTTTTGGGTGGAGGGTTTCAGCGGGAAGGAGGGGAGGGTTGTCATTTAAGCTAAGGCATAACGGAACAGTTCAAAAGTTGAACTGAACCAAACATGATCAAAAGTTACTAAATCTAGAAACTGCAGCAAAAGTTTAACTAATTAAATTTGAACTTTTTAACTGTGGTTCCACCAAAGCAAAATACAGCTGGCTTGATAAACTAAATAAAAGATCATCAGATTCACTGTAATGCCTATTACCAGCTTTCCTTACTTGATAGAAAACAGTTGGAAAAAAAACTATTCCTTCTTTAAGTCACCTATCTACTGAAGATGCAAAACTATTGTATGTGATCACATATGTAACGCCATAGACAGAAACTGCATACAAGTTGCAGTGATCCAGATGAAAATCCATTGTCAGTAGAATTTAGATTATTCAGAATGATGAAATGCTAGTATGTCGATTTGGCAGAGAATCAGAGAAGTTTCCACCACCAAAAATAAATAAATGTAACTGATCGGGGGGGGGGGGGGGGAAACAAAACAAAAAAAAGCAGTGTTTCTCCTCATACATTTCTATATTTCACACACTTCACTAAAGTGCATTAAAACATTTGACTGGGTCAAACTGGGATTCATTCTTTTAATCACACCCAAGATTTTATGGTAGAGCAGCATATATCAGAAACACTGCCTCACAAGAGAGCATAGTAATAACGTGACATAGGTATGTCAACACACACAAACCACCGCCACCCCCACCATCCTCCCCACAACCCCACAGCAACAAACCTCAGAACCTGGATCTACAGACCTGGGCTCACACTACATACCTAAAAATAGCAGTGTATGTGTTTGCAGTCCTGCTGGCGCTTGGGCTCTGAAGCTAAGCAAGAGGGGTGGGTTTCTGAGCCCAATGGGGAACATCTACATTGCTATTTTACTGCTCTAGTGCAGGGATTCTCAAGCAGGGGTATGCAAAGGTTTCCAGGGGGTACCTAGATATTTGCCTAGTTTTCCCAACAGGCTACATAAAAATACTAGGGAAGTCAATACAAACTAAAATTTCATACAATGATTGCGCACACTGCTCTACGTACTATCCACTGCCATGTAAGTACAATATTTATATTCTAATTGATTTCTTTTATATGGTAAAAATGAGAAAATAATTTTTCAGTAACAGTGTGCTGTGATACTTTTGCATTCTTATGTCTGATTTTATAAGAAAGTAGTTTTTAAGTGAGGTGAAACCTGGGGGTACGCGAGACAAATCAGACTCCTGAAAGATGTATGGTCATCTGGAAAGGTTGAGAGCCACTGCTCTAGCGTGAGCCAGAGTCTGTAGTCCCGGACGGTTTATTTATTTATTTTTTTGCACTGTAGACATACTTCCCATAAGGCCCCCAATTCCTGCAGCTGAAGGGACTGCCAATGAGCATGCACCCCAGAGCTCACTGTAGGATTGGGGCCCTAGTTATTAAAACCCAGAAAAGTGGGGTCTTATGCAAACAATTTATTGTGACACTATAATGTTTAAGTGAACAGAAACTCACATAAAACATGGAATTCAAAGCAAATAATCTGAAGATTTTACTCTACCCGCTAAGCATAAAGAAACCCACTGCCATTTTGGACTGTTGATTTTACCTCAAAAAGTTATTTAGAAGTTGGATATTAAGAGTCTAGCTACAAGCATAATAGAAACTGTGCAGGTAAAAGTAAGATTTCAAAGAAAAAAACGTTACCTTTACAAGTTAGAAAGGTGTTCCAGGTAGGAAGATTCTAGATTTTGTTTAAAGCGCATTCATCCGAAACGGTGTTGAACTATACAACTGTGATAACAGCCCAAGTCATCCACTTCAGTAGAATGATGCAACTTTAGGACAGAATTATAAAAATGTTCTATTACTATGACATTGCTTTACAAAAAATAAGTCTGGATATACTAAGACAAATTATCAGCATGAAATTTAAGACTACTTTCTTAAACTGACATTTTAGATATTCAGTGCTAGTAGGACAACTATAGACAACTGAAAAACCTGAATTGATACAAGAGTCAAAATTAAGTTCATTCGATGCCTTGGGCTCATACATAAAAATTCTAATTTATATTTTGTCAGCAGATCATGTTAAATGGTAATTACCTTCCATAATTAAACATAACACAGAAAACTGACCACCAAGTACCAGTTTCAGCTATATTAATTTTGCATCATCTTATCCAACATGCTGCAACAACAAACTGCTCTCTTTCACAGGATTTCTAACATGATCATAAAGACAGCAGGCAGACCAAGTTACAAGTAAATCTTTCTGGATAACGTACATATTTCAAAACTGATTGATATCTACTGAGAGATGGCATTAGGCATCTAGATTTGGATTTTATTAGATTTTAGTTTAATGAAAATATTTTTCACAGTAATTACCCAAATTTCCTCATCTTCAGTATATATGAGGCCATTAGGGAATACAGTGAACTGACCTGAGCCATAAATTTGCAAGTAACACACAACATAGTATAATTTTCATCATACCCAGAGAGCAGAGTGTGTGTGGTTCATCAGTGCACAACAGAAACTGCAACTTGGATTATAACAAGGTGGCTGAAGTTCAAGTGATGCTAGTGGACTAGGCGAAGGCTTGAGGGTGTAGTAAAAGGGATTGTTCAGCCTCCACTGAGGTTCACAAACTGGGGTGCTCTGATAGTCTCATTTATTCTTGGGAGCAGATCCTCAGTTGATGCAAGTTGTCATAGCTCCATTGACTTCAGCTATCTGCCCCCTGGAATCCCATGTGCTGTTGGTAGCAGAGTGCTTTTTCAGTTTGTGCCTGGAATGTTTCCTCAAACTTGGACCTAGCCACAGTAGTCTGTCTAATTTAGAAAATTCAGCACTGGAGTAAATATCAACAGTATATCTAGTTGAAAACATATTCCTTTGTAACCAAGAACTAGCTTTTCAGTTTAAAATGTTCATTTCAACAATCATACTCAATTATTCATAAACCAATATTTTTTGTTATTTGCAAGTATATTTAACATAGCAATTAGTTCTAATATTCTATTAACAGAGAACACCTTACTTTATTAGCATCTAGCTACAGAGAGCTCTGAAAATGTATGGGTTTGTTTGCTTGTCCCCCTCAAAATTTCACCACACAGGACCAGCTGGTAAAAAGAGAAGTAATAATCCAGCAGTAGAACACCCTCGGTTTGAAATGAGACTGCCAATTTAACTCAACAATAAGACAACTATTCAGATACAACTCCCTACTCCTCACAGAAATTGGCTTCTTGAAGGTCTGCACCATTCTTGACAAGAAATTAAAATAGGTTTTTAACACTGAGTTGAACATTAAAAAGCATGACTTTTTGTTTAAAAAAAAAAGCACTAACATGGCCAAAAAGTTAATGTGCTTTAAAAAAAAAATCTATTTGTGAAGCTCATGGGGAATATAGTCTTTATAAGAGCTCTGGAACAGACAAGTCAGTGTGCACACTCACGTAAGAAAGGATTTTAGTTTCAAACTTGAGATTAATAAAAAGATTTCATAATGCAAAAGTGGTTTTTAACAAAAGTGAAAAATATGCAACATCCTTCAAATTTTTTTACATATAGACCTTAAAGAACTATGTAGAGGATTAGCTATTTGGAAAGAACAGGAGTACTTGTGGCACCTTAGAGACTAACAAGTACTCCTATTCTTTCTGCAGATACAGACTAACACGGCTGCTACTCTGAAACCTGTCATTATTTGGAAAGAGGATCTTTTCCTTAACTATAGCTCATTTTCATGCTCCAAGCCACCAGTTTACCATTTTTAGTTAATTTCACACTGGTATGCAATGAGTGACAGTACAAAAACAAAAGACTATCAAATGCAAGTGGCCTATATACCAGAAAGCATTCATTTTTAGCATAAGCTGGGAACCTAATTGCTTATTCTGTAAATAGTTACCAGTTTTATAGACTATAAAAATATATTCCTCTTCCTTCTGTCCCCCTCCAATTCTATGTTAATTCTTTCAGTACCAATTTGTTTGTGATCCACTTTTAACTTAAAAACACTGTAGTATCTATTTTTTTACATTATTCCAACTAAACTGAACTTAATTTAGTGCCCACAGAACTGAGAGATCTAACATACTTGGCTGAATCAGATATAAAAGAAAAAGCCACCATGCAAGCTTCCCATATAGCTCTGTAAAGGCACCTCAATTCTAAATTGCTGCAGCCTCTCTCAATAAATTGCAGTCCTATCTTGAGCAGAAATTATTAATCATGTTTGTTAGTGCAGCAAATTTGCAATATGCATATGAGAGACTAGGATAATAGGTAAGTATGAGTCATTTGCTGGAAATTGAGGCAAACTTGGGAACTTATAAAATAGACACGAAGAGACATACGATAAAGGTACAAAGCAGTTATGTAGCGGCTGCAATTAGCATTTTTCCAAAAGGCAGTATGATTAAAAGCTAAATAATTGCAAACGATAAGAGCGCACACACAGGCAGGGACCTAGAAAGATTCTCTTCCCTGACGCCATCCCTACAGCTACTATTGCAAATGCACCATTTATAATAAAGCCCAGGGGAGCCTGCCACCATCTGGCCTTCGTGAAAAGAGACTAGACAAGTTGGGTACTTCCTGAAAACGGCTGCCTGTGCCGCCCCCAGCAGCAATAAAACCAAAGATAACCTTGGGCTTCCTGAACTGTGAAGAGTTCCTCTCCTCCCCTGCCTCCTGCCCCGTTTTCCAGAGATTTCAGCCAGACTAATTAGAGCTGATCTGAGCGCTTCATCCCCGCCCGGACTGAAGATCGCCAGCCAGGTGTCCCCTCCTAGAGGTCCTCCCCGCAGCCAGCCAGCCACCCTCCCACCCCCCACGNGCTTTTGGACCCCTCGCTGGTAAAAGAAATGCAAAGGCCCTTCTTTTCATAGATCTCAGGTGCAGCTTAGACCTACAGCTCCTCAGTGTCTTTCAGGACCAAACACCTTTTTAACATGTAATAGATAGCACCACATTAATATAGCTGTATAAGAGCTAGTTTAATGGATATTCCTTCCACTTACTTTTGGTGCTGCATATCTGTCACAATAAAAAAGCCGTTTGCCTCCAAAAAGCGCTCCACAATTTTATGAATACTCACTCTCCCTTGTTAAAGGCAAATTGCTGCTACAAACCTAGGGTAGACCATGACAACTACAGGGCTTGCAAGAAGATACTGTATGTTTGAAAAGTTATTATTCATATTTAGGGCAGTCAAACAATTAAATCGTGATTAATTGCATGATTTAAAAAATTAATCACGATTAATCACACAAACAACAGAATACCATTTATTTTAAATATTTTTGGATGTTTACTACATTTTCCAATATATTAATTTCAATTACAACACAGAATACAAAGAGTACAGTGCTCATTTTATATTTTTTATTACAAATATTTGCACTGTAAAAAACAATTGTATTTTTCAATTCACCTCATGCAAGTACTGTAGTGCAATCTTTTTATCATGAAAGTTGAACTTACAAATGTTGAATTATGTACAAAAAAACCTGCATTCAAAAATAAAAATATAAAATTTTAGAGCCTACAAGTCACTCAGTCCTACTTCTCGGTCAGCCAATCACTCAGACAAACAAGGTTGGTTACAGGAGATAGTGCTGCCTGCTTCTTGTTTACAATGTCACCTGAAAGTGAGAACAGACGTTCACATGGCACTGTTGTAGCTGGCACTGCAAGATATTTATCTGATGGATGTGCTAAAGATTCATATGTCCCTACATTCTTCAACCACCATTCCAGAAGACATGCATCCCTGCTGATGATGGGTTCTGCTTGATAACGATCCAAAACAATGCGGACTGATGCATGTTCATTTTCATCATCTGAGTCAGATGCCACCAGCAGAAGGTTGATTTTCTTTTTTGGTGGTTTGGGTTCTGTAGTTTCTGCATCAGTGTTACTCTTTTAAGACTTCTAAAAGCATGCTCCACACCTCGTCCCTCTCAGATTTTGGACGGCATTTCAGATTCTTAAACCTTGGGTCGAGTACTGTAGCTATTTTTAGAAATCTCACTTCAGTACCTTCTTTGCATTTTGTTAAATCTGCAGTGAAAGTGTTATTAAAACGAACATGTGCGGGGTCATCATCCGAGACTGCTATAACATGAAATATGTGCAGAATGTGGGTAAAACAGAGCAGGAGACATACAATTCTCCCCACAAGGAGTAAAGTCACAAATTTAATTGAAGCATTTTTGTTTTAATGAGCATCATCAGCATGGAAGCATGTTCTCTGGAATGGTGGCTGAAGCATGGAAGGGGCATACAAATGTTCAGTAAGAGAGGTGTAAACATTATCTAGTATCTGGCATGTAAATACCTTGCCCCGCCGACTACAAAAGTGCCATGCAAACGCCTGTTCTCAATTTCAGGTAACGTAAATACGAAGCAGGCAGCAGTATCTCCCATCAATTTAAACAAACTTGTTTGTCTTTGCAATTGTTAGAATAAGAAGTAGGACTGAATGGACTTGTAGGCTCTAAAGTTTTACACTGTTTTGTTTTTGAGTGCAGTTATGTAACAAAAAAAAATTCTGGATTTGTAAGTTACACTTTCATGATAAAGAGACTGCACTTCAGTACTTGTCTGAGGTGAATTGAAAAATACTATTCTTTTGTTTATCATTTTTACAGTGCATATATTTGTAATAAAATAGAAATATTAAGTGAGCACTGTGCACTTTGTATTCTGTGTTGTAATTGAAATCAATATTGAAAATGTAGAAAACATCCAAAAATATTTAATAAATTTCAATTGGTATTCTATTGCACTATTCTATAAGTGCAATTAATCGTGATTTTTTTTAATCGCAATTAACTTTTTTTAGTTAATCGCATGAGTTAAGTGTGATGAATTGACAGCCCTATTCATATTGTAAGTAGTTGGTAGCCAATTAGGACTTTATTTGTACCGGCTAATGGGCAAAAGTACAAAGGCTGCAGTGATATTCTGCCTGAACACCACCCAAAGCTCCTCAACTGCTGTACCAAAATTTCTTTACTGGTGTTAGTGTTACAACTACTGCACCACATGGCAACTTCTGACCTTACCTAAAACACAGCCTTGGATTGATACTCCCTCCCCAACAACACCATCTCTTCCCAAATTGGAAAAGAACAGAATTAGGGGCAGCAAGCCCTCACTAAGCATGATCACTGATTTAATGAATAGCAAGGGTGTCAGTAAACAGCCATTAACAGTCTTCCTTTTTCTGTAAGTGCAAGGGGAGTAAGACACCCACATTCTTCTGGGATGAAGCCAGAGTTGGGCAAATATTGCAAAAGTGGTTCACATTCGCTTGATTTTTTTAAATGACTTTTCTTTCAACATGCTCACACGTCTTTTATATTTGTTTTCCATGAACATTTGCGTAATCAAGGTATATTGGCACAAACGTTTGTGCAAAGCAAATAGAAATACTTGCATGTGCAGTTTTGAAAAATCGATTTGGAGTTCTTTTAAACAATACTATGACTTTACCTTACAAATTACAGCTAAGCAACACTGCTCACATTTAAGATATAAGCCCAGGGAACTGATTCAGATCCAAAACACAAGGCTAAAGAAATCTTAAAAAAAAAATTAAACTTTTTAAATTGATAAGTTTGTAAGCAAATTGGGATTTCTCTGAAAAATAGACAGTTTGCAGGACCCTCTGTTCCAGCAGATTGTTACCCCTGCTACATCTCTGGATGGGCAACAGTGAGGTGAGGGGCCGGGGCTGTGGCTTGAAAGAAGGGCAGAGGCCAAAGAGGCACAGCAAACCATGACCAAACCAGGTAAAATCCCTTGCTAGAGGCAGAAGAACTGTCCCTCCAGGTTCCTTTCAGCTTCCTCCCTCCCCTCAACATGCTGCCTCTGGCTCCTCCTGGGCCACAGCTGTGCTCTGACCTCGCTGCTGGGGGTCACAGAGCACAGAAGGGGAGCAAATGCTGCTGCAAGCAGCATTAATGAATCTTTTTTGACACACTACTTGGGCAGTATTGGAGAGGCACATGCCACTTTGAATGGCTGTTCAGTGACTCCCCCTCCCCCACAGTCCATCTGCTGCATTGAGTTTATGCAGAGGGACTGGTGGCAGCTTTGAGGGGAAGTAGCTGCATTTCCCATCCATAAGCTTCCCCCTACCACCCAGGAGTGGACATAAAGAGAAGAAACTAGCTCTAAGATTCAGAGTGGTAGCCGTGTTAGTCTGTATCAGCAAAAAGAACGAGGAGGACTTGTGGCACCTTAGAGACTAACATTTATTTGGGCATAAGCTTTCGTGGACTAAAACCCACTTCATCGGATGCATGCAGTGGAAAATACATGTTCTCCCTCTGTGTGTATATATCTTCCTACTGTATTTTTTTCAATTGCAGGTAATTTTTTTGAGTTAATCGTGCGAGTTAACTGTGATTAAATCGACAGCCCTAATTAGAATCCTTTCATATTGCACCTCACTGCTAACAGTATCCTTTGTAATAAAAACCTATGCCTTGCTACTGACGTAACCTATGCAATTCTGCATAGAAAAGATGCAGACTGCATCCCGAAGGCACACATGCAACGCTTCTGTTTTCTCACACACGTTGCTGGAAAACACAGATCTCCTTCTATCACAATTACAGCTCTGTCACGCACCTCAAAGTAATCCAGAGATCTCACAAATACACCTCTATCTAGCTGAGCTATTGCCTCTGCCAGTCACTGTCCACACTGGAGTGTGCCTGCAGATAATGAATGCTTAGACTAGGGTGATGGATTCTTCCTAAAAGTGTGGGGGGGAGGGGAGGGTGGATATGAGTCCCTGCCCCCTCTGTGGCCCCACCGAGACCCTCAACTTCCCCCGAGGCCCCGATGGCAAGCCTGGGCTCCTCCACCTCCCTGGGTTGTGGGGCCTGACAGCAGCCCCCCAGCCCATGTCACCAACCAGGGCAGTAAAGGGTCCGTGGCTGCCCACGTGGCACTTGCCCCAAGCTGGCGCCGGCTTATGTTACATCTCAAAGTAATCTGCATGTCCCCATATCCCAAACACACCTTTACCAAACCGGCCCAATTACTGCCTCCACCACTTAGTTCAGGATAACTTAATACATTGACTGTACCCGGAGTGTATGCAAGTATTTCCCATTGGCTAGTGCAGCTTCAAGGGAACAAGAGGGAAGGTGGCGCGGGCAAAGTTCTTTTCCCCCGCCTTTTTGTCCTTTAATAGCATTTGATGGATTACTATTGTTGAGAGTGAAGGGGTTGTAAAGGAGGTGAAGAGATTGTATATTTCAGCGACTGCATTGTAAAGGTATGTTATGTCATTACTGAAAGATGGAAGAGTTAAGGTTACATGGGTAATCATAACTGTATATTTCCTGGTTTTCAAGTTTGAGTTTTGCTCAATTCAGCATTCTGAAAGGGGACGACCTACCACCAAGCAATCTTAACTCTGCATTCATATAGCTTTTTCCCCCTCATTGAATAACTTGCCAAATGTTAAACCACTGTAAAAGTTAGCTGGCCAAAAACAAGCCAGTCTTCTAGGTAGTCTCTCAGTGTGGACACTGTAGGCAGTTTTACTCATAATCCTTAAGAGGGGTAGGGTATCACTTCAAATAAGTTATTACTTAGTGTCTGCTATCAGCCAATACCTCAACAAGAACAATGAAGGTAGGCCTGTAATTTGAGATACATAGGGTAAGTAGTCTAATATAACTGACTGGTTTACAGGGTGGAAAGTTTTTTACCTAAGGATATGTCTTCTCTAGAGTAAATGAGTTCTGATGTTTCCCCAAAGGTTGAGGCAAATCTATGCATGCTCTGACAAAGATCTATGAAAAACCATTAACACAATACTGCCTAATGGATACATTATCACAAAGCAAAGCTCTGAGGAATGTAATTTATAATACGACTGCTAAAACTGCCACTCGGGTAGAGGCTAGTGTGAAAGGCAGATTTCAGAGTTTGTTTCTGACCTGGGGCAAATATTTATATAACTATGACAAAAAAAGCATTGAAGATAATCAGGTATATAAAAAAGAAGTGGGGTCCAAACTTTGTTTAACAGCCTTAAAAATGAGTAAACAGCTGTATATATAGCTCTCACATATCTGAGGACAGATCACCAACATTCACTGCATTTATTGGGAAATTGTATAAGTTTTGTAAAATCTCACATTTCTGAGCTCACATTTAAAGTTGATTTTTCTTGACAAGTGGCCTTACAGCTCTATACGTAGATTTCCCTGCACCCCCCCCCCCGAATTTCCCCAACAGCCCCCCACACTTTTGTGAAATAATTACATGCAGTGTTGCCACTTTACTGATTGTTTGGAAATCTGAATTGAAATATTAATACACACTTTAAAAGCATATACAGTGTATGATAAAATACGTGTATCTGAAAAGTATACTAGATTTGAAAAGTATGAACATAGATTAGCTTCCTTGTACAGCTGTTGTTTTTATGACAATGTCAGTGCATTCATTTCGGTGGTGTTTTGGCCAACCTAATAATTTCAGATTATGATTTGTAAGCAAAGTCTAGATGAGCTCTCCCTGAGCTGGGTCTCAGGAGAAAGGCTTCAGGACCAGATTGTATTTACGTTCACATCTAATCTACCTAGGTATCCAGTAAACAGAGCTGCATTGCCCAAGTGATAGATTTTGGTTGGGGTTGGGTTACAAATCACTTCAATGCAGGGGGGAGAATGAAATGTTATTCTTATTGTAAGAGTAAAGGGCAGTAGAAGTTCTACTGTAGAACTATACTTAGCCTGTGCTGATTGAGGGCATCAAGAGAGAGGGTGGGGACAGGTGTTTTGCTTGATGGTCTGCCTGAGGCCTTGGCTACACTGGCACTGTGCAGTGCTGCAACTTGCTGCTCTCAGGGGTGTGAAAACACCCCCCCTCGAGCGCAGCGCTGTAAAGCGCCAGTGTAATCAGAGCCTCCAGTGCTGCATGCTCACTCGCAGTGCTGCATGCTACTCCCCTCGGAGAGGTGGAGTACCTACAGCACTGCGAGAGCTCTCACAGTGCTGGCGGCGCGACTACACTCGCGCTTCACAGCTGCTGCCCCGCGTGTAGCCAAGGCCTGAGTCACAAGTACTATTTGACTTGCCCCTCTCCACTGTTTAAAGACAGAGCTGATTAAGCTCCATCGATAGTCTTTTGTTTTGTTAAGTGACCACTACAGGTGAAATCACTGATAACACTGGTCTACAGTTTTTGAGAAGTCATCTGCTTCAGAGATAAAATGTGCTATTTATTATGTATTTTGATGTGCTGAATTCAAATATGACAAGTAAAACAACTGATTGGCTACTGTTTCTAAGATATTTAAGTTTTTACATTTTATGTCTATGTATATTGTGTAGATAGTAGAGTTTTAATCATAAATGGTGAACCTAGGTCTTTTCATGTGTTTATGGTTGCTTTACATGATAATATTTCACCTGTCCTGTTTATGTAACACTTTAAAAATCAGCAAAAGGGTTATATAAATAAAATTTATTATGAAACAAAAGGCAAAAACTATTATGTACATAGTTTAGTCCTGTTCAGTGTCTACTTGGCGCTTCTTGGCTTGTCTCTTGTATTCATTAAAAAAAATAAATAATGGAGATATCCCATCTCCTAGAACTGGAAGGGACCTTGAAAGGTCATCAAGTCCAGCCCCCTGCCTTCACTAGCAGGACCAAGTACTGATTTTGCCCCAGATTCCCAAGTGGCCCCCTCAAGGATTGAACTTACAACCCTGGGTTTAGCAGGCCAATGCTCAAATCACTGAGCTATCCCTCCCCCCAAAGCATTTGCCTCTATCACTTGAGATAAAGGGGTAACTCCATTAGCTAGCAGCAATAGTAAAGCAAGCGGAGGCCCCAGCGAGGATTGAACTCGTGACCCCTGGTTTACAAGACCAGTGCTCTAACCACTGAGCTATGGAGCCACCATGGAGCATCTCTTCTCACTGTCCAGCAATAGTCTGCAAGCATTGATGGGCTCCATGTGCCCCAATAGCGTTTCTCCATTGTTGCAATGTCCTGGTGAAATCGCTCGCTGTGCTCGTTGCTCACTGCCTAATAGATAAAGCACTGGCCTCCTAAACCAGAGATTGTGGATTTAAGTCCAACTTGGGGTGAAAAGCTACTTCTTTGGGGAGGGATAGTTCAGTGGTTTGAGCACTGGCCTGCTAAACCCAGGATTGTGAGTTCAATCCTTTAGGGGGCCACTTAGGGATCGGGGCAAAAATCAGTACTTGTGAAGGCAGGGGGCTAGACTCGATGACCTTTCAGGGTCCCTTCCAGCTCTATGAGATAATAAAAATATGGAGATATACCTATTATGCTCAATCATGATAAAGAGTAGTTTTTGTACACAGGCCAGTACATTTTTTGTCTAAATTTTGGACAGATAGTTATGTTTCTAGTGTAAACAGGGCTGCTTTTAAAAACATGTTTATTTGTGCCTTACACCTAGGTTGAAACAAAAGATCTACTGATATTCAGAGACCAAGTGTATTTGTCACCCAGTACATTTAGTTATCGGGGAATATAGAGGAATTGTCTACTTTCAAAATTAAAATCAGTTAAACCAAATTAATATGAGACGTGGTGTTTCAACTGTGGCCTGAAAAAAACCTAAGCCTGTAGTACTAGTGTAAATTTTGAGAATAGTTTGTAACATGGAGAACATGTTACAGCAAAGTTGACCTTGACCTACATTTGCTAAACCATTCCAGACACTTGTGGCTTTGGAACAGTACACAGACTGGCTTGAAAAAAAGAGACAATTCCCATTGAATTTGGAGACTACCACATGAAATACTAACTTGCCTGCTGAAGGATGAAAACCACAGCCGAGTTATGCTGTCACTGCATCTGAGGTATCTGAAAAGGTGCTTTTCAGCCCAGACCAGCAACACTCAGTTCTTTCCTTGCCTCCCAATTTCCCTCTTCTTGATATAAGTTGTTGTTCGTCTCATCTGTCTGGATTCTTATGCTTTTGCCGTTGCCGAATGCCTGAAATTACAAGAGCTCCAAATATTCTGGGATTCCTAAATGACACAGAGGTAGGGGGACAAAACCATAGACAGGGTTAGAAATTTAAGCTTATCTGAAAAGGAAGAGCAGATTTAGTGGGCATCATGGCTAAGATGATCTTTCCTCTACAAATTGTAATGTAACAGTCATAGGCAGGGTGACCAAATAGCAAGTGTGAAAAATGAGGAGAGAGAGAAAAATAGAAGCCTATATAAGAAAAAGCCCCAAATATCAGGACTGTCCTTATAAAATCAGGACATCTGGTCACCCTAGTAATAGGATGCATCAAAAGAAACAAGTCTGCCAGAGGTACCAGTGAATCTTACAGAAACTTTAAATGATCTAAAGAAGCTGCTTTCTTAGCTTGTAGAGCTTGAATAAAATCTCAACATAATGCCAGAAATGTTGATAGCCAACTCTGTTCTATTTCTGTGCAAAGTAGAGCCTATCACAGTCATACATGCTAGTACTCAGACACTCCTGATGACAGTGTTGTTCTAGCCATTTTGGTCCCAGGATGTTAGAGAAGGTGAGTGAGAATATCTTATTCAACCAACTTTTGTTGGTGAGGCTTTTCCTACACTGGACTTCCTTCAGCAAAACTTTTGTCGTTCAGGGGTGTGAACCCTCCCCTGAACGACGAGTTTTGCTGATGAAAAGCACCAGTGTGAACAGCGCTTCATTAGCAGGAGAGCTCTCTCCTGTTGACAAACAGCGGCTACACTGTGTGCCTTTTAGCAGCATAGCTGTAGTGGCACAGCTGTGTTGCTGAAAGGTGCGTCAGTGTAGACATAGCTAAAGAGACACTTTTGAGCTTATACAGTGCTCTTCTTCTGGGAAAGGTATTCAGTGTGTCATAGCTGACTACAAGATCCAACAAATAGTTTAGCAAAACTATTCTAAGAGACAATTCAGTGTGAAGTAGCCCATTAACACCCCCTTTTTTCCTCCTCTAACTATGAGGGTGGGGTTAGTGTAATAAGATATAAATCCAATGTCTTTATTAAGACCATGATTTTTATGTCTACCAAAGTTATGAACTTAGTTCCCTGGCTCATCATCTTTTGAAAGTATTGTGCAGGTTTCCCTTGAGGATAAGAACTGACAGGTCAGATATAGAATGATGGCTTTGTGAAAAGTGTTCACCCATAGGTGAGATAGTGTGTGTCTTTTTCCTGAGTTCATTTGAGAGCATAGTGATGGTCTGGTTTCACATACATAGTTAATGGAGTATTTATTGCATTAGATAAGGTACACCACCTGTGATAGGTATATGTAAGACCCATGGAACTTGAAAGGTGCATTGTGGGGAGTGTTGACCATTATTGTAGTGGAGATATGTCTGCAGGTTTTGCATCTGTTTTTCTGGCAAGGTCAGGTGCTGCTTTGAGTTGGTGGGTCTTGGTCTGTGGGGAGCTTGGAAAGGTTGGGGGGTTGTGTGAAGGCCAGAAGAGGAGAGATTTCTTTCAAGTATGGATGGTAGTTTGATGATACCCCATATGGATTCCAGTGTGAGGTGGCAACTATATTTTTAGTCAGAGGGGGTTTTATTTCTGTATTGAAGCAGGTTCTCTTGAAGTATTTGGATGGCCTGTTCCATGATGCAAGCTACTTCTCTGGTGGAGTATCCTTGTTTGGTGAAGGCAGTTTTGAGTGTAAGTGTATATCCCAGACTGTCTCCTCAGAGCATAGGGCCTGGCTGGAGATAACATTTCTTGGTGCATTTGTGAAGGTTACTGGATCTATAAAGGTAGGTGTGCTGATCTGTAGGTTTCTTAGTTGCCTGAAGTGTTCCATTGCTGAAGCCAATTGTGGTGTCTGGGAAGTTGATGCTAGTGGGGAAATGTTCCAGAGAGTTTAATGGACAGGTGGTGGTTGTTGAAGGTGTGGTGAAAATCTGAGGCCATTTGTTATTTGTCCAGATGATGAAAATACCATCAATGTATCTCACATGTATCATTTGCAAATGTACTACAAAACCAATTATCTTGGTACTAGCACATAAGTAAGTGACTAAATGGACTAGAGAATAAACAGTTAACAGATTTACAACAGAAACGGTGAAACAAGTTAGAGTATGGAGGCATGGGAAACTGGACTAGTCTCAGCAGCAGACAGAATACTAATGAAACAATCTCATATTAATGTTGGCTGGAAACTTCTGGGACAATCCAGAAATGGAGCTTCAAGACGTGACCAAAAGTAATTTAGCAAATCTCTTCATAAGCATTTATTCTTTTTAAGTTTCTGTTAAGTACTCAGGACTAGATTTTTAAAGGCATTTAGGCATTACTGTGCTCAGCATTGCTATGCTTAACTGATTTAGGAGTCTAAATTTCATTTTAAAAAGGGATTCAGGCACTTAGGAGCCTAAATCCAAGGTGCAGCAATACCAAAATACCTTTAAAAATCTGGGCCTCGGTTTAGGGTAACAGACATGCAACATTACATATTCAAAACCAACATTTTAAAGTTAATTTTAGGAGTCAAGTGAAATAAGATGCATGTATCTTTTGAAAGGCCAATTCCATAAATGCATACATTAGCCAAAGCAGATACTTGGCTTAGCTGGAAAGACTCTCTGCACATTAAATTAACAGCTAGGCATAATTGCATAATAGAAAAAACATTCTTGCAGTTCATAGAACATGCTTATCAAGATGCTTAGTACAGCTATGCTGCATTTAATATAAATTTGTGCACTTACATATTTGACAAGGCCCATACACAACTGTAGACACATCCTAGCTCAGTCATTGTACCAAATACTGAACATATTTGTGTCTTCCCTGCATCCGTAATTTAACATAAGCACTCTTGAAAAAGCTAGCCCTTTAAAGGAAAGACATCAGCAACTTCCACCTGCCGAAGACAGAAGTCAATTAAGAATGTTTAAACATCAAAGCAATCTTGGGGTAGATTTTCAAACTCTAGGTACACAACTACACTAACGCTCCTCTGTATGCCTTTTGAGCATCTGGGGAAGATGCCTCAGATGTTTAACCCTAACTCACTCACTCTTTGGATCCATCCAGGAAACAGACATCTTAAGCAAATTTCCATGGGCATCATTAGATTTAGGAAGGAGTCATCACCATCCATGCTGTGGTCACACCAATTGCAACATAAAACCTAGGTTTTATTTATAAACAATTATTTGACTACAATAAAGAGAAAGGTTACAGCACTTATATCCAGTTTAATAAGGATTACTGGCTGTGTCACCTTCTAATTTGTGTGTTGATGCAAATATTTTCTAATCTAAAAATTCTTAAATATTCAAACCCTCTATAGTACATTTTCAATCCAGCTAAGTCATACCAATTTAACTTGCAAGTTTTCATGCAGTGCTTCATCCAGATAGTTCTTTAATACAAACTCACTGTCCGTTTGGAATTATGAAAGCAATGTTTTACTACTAAGCAAATAAAGATCACCTCATGTCCAAGTTTAATACAAAAAAACATTTTCAAGTTCACTGAAAGCTCACATACAAATGGTATGATCTGACAAACTTGAGTTAAAAATATGCATCCATCTACTGCAGTGGGAAAACTTAGCTATACAATGCTGCCTTTTCAACTAGCCATTTTCAAAAGCACTTAAACGATTAAAATTCTAAGTTAAAGACGCATTCAGCTACACACTAGAAACAGGAGTATTTATATTTAGAAATAAGTTTCATGGAAGTGAGGAACTGGAATGTACTTAAAATCTCTAGTTAGAGATTTGAGAATCATGAGACAGACATTAAATAGGTCAGATCACCTGTGGGAAGACAAAAGTCTGCTAAATGCAAAAAATGTTTATTTTTCCATGTTGTACTCGGTCCCTTGATACACCAGTGAAAACAACTGAACTATTTGCAATCTCTTCTCCCCATACAGTCAATACCAAAAGGTTCCAGCAACATCTCTTTTCCCTCCCTTTCCTATCATGTACTTTGATTTTTTTCCAGCACCAGTTTACCAAGGTAAATATTGCTCATTTTATAGCGAAAATGTATATCACATTTGATCCATGCCCACCCCCCCTCTCCCCAAAAGTGCCCTTAGGGACAAGATGAATTACACACACTCTAAAACGAATGTGTAAGTCCTTAATGAAAGCAAATACTAACCCACATTATATTAACTTCTGTTAATCAAAAATAGGTTGATAAGAAAGTCTAGGTAAGAGTGGGACATACTAATTTAGACAAGACATTGGAAGATTTAAATCATTAGAGATTTAAAGGCCTCTAGTAATACTTTTTGTAGTAATTAGCGCAAGACAGTTCTCATATAAACAACTATTTGATGGTAGACTTCAATGATAAACAATTCACTTGATGACATTTACATATAAATACACATAAATAAAACCCTATATAATTTAGGTCTGAAATTAACAAAAGTGTGACTTGAACTGTAATTGCATCTAGCTGTATCAGAGCTTTTCCTCTAATGATGCTCAAGTTGTATAAAAAGCATAAATTGTACAATTTAGTTTAGTAAAGTACTACTCTATAAAACAGAATCATGAAAACAGCGCTTACATTTTAATGTAACGTATAAAATGTATATTTACATTTACACACTTTACTGAACTACATAAGGTAGCTCATGGTAAAAAACAAATCCCTTCTTGAAAATCTTTCAAAAATACATCAACTGCAAATATTTATGATTAAAAGATACTAAATTAGCAGCTGACAGGACATTTATAGTAAAAAATATACTTTAGGAAAATAGCTGGAAAAAATCTAAACATTGATAAACACTTTAAAACTATATTTAAACAGAAAATTTTAGCAAAAACAGACAAAAACTAGGGTAATGGGAACTATTGCATATTGCTCCTCAAGAGCCCTGCGGTAACTGCAGGCAGAACAGAGGAAGTGGATAGGGAAGGAATTAAGTGGTGGTAGGAATGAAGTGTTGATCCAGAATCAGGATCTCTCTCTATAACTGCTGCCTCTTTTAGTGGGGGGGGGGGGGGGGGGGGAAAAAAAAAAAACAAAAACCCTCTCACTGAACATACACCCCCTTCAAAGGCTAGAAAAGTTTGCAAAAAAGCCCAATTCTGAAAGCCTTGAACCCTAACTTAACACCATTTACAGTATGTATTTACAGTTAAATGGACAAAACTGAGTGACACTACAAATTGCATGTTAACTTCACAAATTAACGTTTTGCAATATGAAGTGCTTTATATTTTTTTATAAAATACATGTGCAGTTTTGATAGAATAAACTATCTTAAAAATTGTTTCCACAAGTCCTCTGTTTCCTTGAAGGATCTTTGTCTTCTGCACATTTAACAGTTTCAAGATTCAACAAGGATCTCCACAATATGATCAAGCTCATTAAGATCAGATTTACAGTTAGAGTTAGAATTTGCAGATGTCTGAGAAGGAAATGTTTCGAGATCACAGTGTCCCATTTTTGTGTTGCTCATCATTCCTGTTAATACTGTATCTAGGTCATAGTAAGAATTGTCAACTTCTGAAAACAGATCTTCAACTGTATTAGGACTTTTATTCTCTAACGTCTCAAATATTTGATCTAATGATTTTTGAAAGTTTCCTCTATTTTCTTGTGGGTTCTCCATTTCCCACATGTTACTTTGCAGGTTTCTTGGAACTTGTGGTGATGTAACTGTTGACATAATTTCCGAATTATCTTGTGACTGGGTACCCTCACAGTCTTTAGCGAAGGTACTATAAACTGGAACAAGTTTTCCTTCAGCTTGTTCCTTGGATGAACGGCAAAGGATATCTGTTGAAACTAGACGATCTAGAGAAGTCTGTCCTGCACTCTGAGTATTTATCATCTGCCAAGTCCCATCCTGGGTCATTTCCTCTTGGATTTGCCGCACCGTATTGGCTATAAGTACCGAACGACAAAGATTAGGTTCAACGAGCATGTGGCATAATTGAAGTTTGACCAAAGACATATCTAAAAGTGACTGTCGCTGAAGATTATATGAAGGAATAGCCTTAAAACCAGCCAGAGTTCCTTCAATATCTTCTTCACCATCAAAACATTTTCTCTTCAATCCTCGCACAAACATTGTGTCCTGTTGAGAAAAAATGAGACTCTTTAGCACAATCCAGGGGCCTAATAACTTAGACACTGCAGAAATGAAACTACTGCAAAAAAACCCAAACACTTTAGAATCTTTCATTTCAGAAAGAATTAAAATCACTTGAAGACATAAGAATGATCATACCAGACGCTAGCAATGATGTATCTGGTACAAGATGCTTCAGAGGGATGTGTAAAACACAATGGACAATTTTACAGCAACATACCTACACGGGAAAGCCTGTTTCAAACTACAGGCAGCCAGTCAGTGATTGATCTATCTTCTGAAATGTGTGTGTGTTAACTATCTAGTCTAACTGCAGATACTGGTCTGATAAGCATACAAATGTTCTCTGAATTTTACTGATATTGACCATATCTTAGAGTAGTGAGTGCCACAAGGTAATTTGTTAGGTGTTTAAAAAAAGAAAAAAATTAAATTGGCCTTGAATTTCAATGGGTGCCCCCTGATTCAAAGTGCACACATGATGTTCACTACACAGTTTACTATTCTATACATGACTGCCAGAAACTGAGACTTTGTGACTGGATGGATCACTCAAAATTAACCTATTTTCATACCTCTGAAACATCTGGCATTGGCCACAGTCAGAGACAGGATACTGAGCTAGATGAACCATTGGTCTGACCCAGGTTTTTTTTTTTGGAGGGGGTAACCAAACCTAAACAAGTTATTCAAGATGAAAATGTACTAGCTTCCCCCATGACTTTCAGTATTTTTCTCTACTTCCCTCAACACACTCTAATCTCTCATTTTAGGTTTCTGACTGCTACTGTGCACCAAGCAGATGTTTTTTCTATGAGCTCTCCTCCATGTCTTTTTCCTGTGTGGTTAGTTAACCCAAAATCCAACATATGACAAGGTAAATTGTTCCTTCCAAGATGTTAGACTGCATTTGTCTACATTGACTTTAAACTAGGGAACAGAATGGCAGGTTAAAGGGCTTCTAAAATTCCTTACAATACAATGCTCACTAAAAAAGTATCAAAGAGTCCCGTGGCACCTTATAGACTAACAAGACATATTAGAGCATAAGCTTTCGTGGGTGAATACCCACTTTGATACTTTTTACAGATCCAGACTAACACAGCTATCCCTCTAAAAAAGTAGATCACCCGAGTGTTCACCCCTCTTTCAGATCATTAATATATTACACTGCTGATACTATGGTTCTGTGGGCACCTCACTTTAAAATTCCACACACAATAAAGATACTTACCCTGCTAAAATTGTGGTTCTCAGAAATCAAGTGTCCATTTGGTCGGACACACTCTTGGGGTAAGTATCCCTTGCTTGTGGGATACTGGAAAATTCTGGAAAGCAGTGCATATTGGGGCTACTCACCCCAAGCTTGTGTGGTTAATGTCACCTTAATGCTGCATTTTCTGGTTTGCTACGTTGTTTTTTACTTTAACTGTAATGTTATTGTAAGGGATATATATGATCCTTCTGAATATAAACTGTTTTTCAAACATTTGATATTTGAAAAGTAAACTCACTGAATGGAAAGGAATGTGGAGCAAATAATACCTTACTGCTTTTTGTGGGGGAATTCAAATATAGGAACAGCACCAAGCGGAGATGAAACTAAATGAAATCCTTCAAGATAAAAAAAAAATTCAGATTTTGCCAGAAAGTCCCACTGTTTCTATTGCATTCATTCACTTTCAAATTGATAACCCACATCATAAATATAGAATCTTGTTGCCCAATTTCTGAGACTGCACAAAACATAGCTGGTTTAAAAGTTTCACTTAAGAAGTTACATACCAGTAACTGTGTTTGGTGGAGTCCTTCCTCTTCTCCCATGCTATAGAACAAGATTCCATACAGCAAGTGTTATAGC
This sequence comes from Trachemys scripta elegans, assembly GCF_013100865.1. Taxonomy (NCBI): domain Eukaryota; kingdom Metazoa; phylum Chordata; order Testudines; family Emydidae; genus Trachemys; species Trachemys scripta. The sequence continues at coordinate 18,003,349 of NC_048301.1, read as the reverse complement.
TTCACCTACCAGGCAACAGGAGACAGGAAGTCAGTCAATTACAGGAGTCACACAGCAAAACTTCATCCCTTGTTGCTATTTCAGGTACTTTATATAGTCTCCATTACTTGATTATCTGAGCACCTCACAAACTTTAATGAACTGAGCCTCATAACACACCTGTAAGGCAGGGCAGTGCTATTATCCCCATTGTACAGATTTTGAGCAGAGAGGCTGAGTGATTTGCCCAAAGTCACACAGAAAATCTGTGTGAAGGTTAAGGACTTAAACCCAGGGTCTCCTAAGTCCTAGGCTAATGCCCTAACCATTGGACCATTCTTCCTTTCTTCTCCTCTCTTTCTTAGCCACTGAAATAGTAAACTAAATATTTAGCGGTTACTTGGGGTATTGAAATATACATAAAAATTACATAAGAGGGGAGAAAAGACAAATCTCTGTAAAACAAAAGGAAAAACACACAGTATACTTCCATTTACCAGAAACCCTACTATCCAAACTTCCATATTATCCAAATCCCTTCCTTGTCCCCACTGTATCCAGGGGATAAGGAAGGAATTTAGATAAGGCAGAGGTTTGGTTAATAACCCCCCCCCCCACCCGGACCTCCAGGAAGAAAAGGACGACAAGCCCCAAGCAGTGGGAAGGCCATCCTGCTGCTGAATGGTCCTGCGGCAGCACAGGGAGCCCTTTGCAGCCTTGCTGTTACAGAAGTGAGTGCAGGGTTGTGACAGCAGAGCTTCACGACTCCCTGCACCATCACGGGGCCAGTGACACTTGATCCCTACAGGCGCACAGAAGGTTGCATTTTTGGCAGGACAGAGCAAAGAGTTGGCCAGGGATTTCTGCTGTCCCAAACCTGCAAAGATTGGGTGTCACTGGTTGTGGCAGCGCAGGGAGCCCTCTGCAGCCCCACTTCTCATGGGAGCAAACGGGGCAGAGCAGAAACCCTCAGCCAGGACTGCAAAGAGCTGGCCTCTGCATGTCTCCTCCCCTCTCTATTAGCTGAGCTCCCAATTATCCACATAAAAGCTGCGTGCCTCATGCTACTTGAATAATTAGGGTATACTATATTACTGATTTTGTCACTCTTCTCCCATCCTACATTTGCTTTATATAATCTTCATGTAAGTGGTAAGCTGTGAAATAAGGAGGGGAGTTTTCCTATAGCAGCAGCCATGAGACCGTTGTGACTAAAATTTGCCTTGCAAGGGGATAGATTTGCTAGCATATAGTGTAGGAGAAGTGTGTTTTGTTCATAAAAGCAATTAGACTTTCAAAACAAATTTGGAGCTAAATAAAGTTTGATAGACCTCTTAACATATTGACTATGAATGTTGTCTGCACTAGAGTTACTGGATCAGGAAAAAATAGCTAATCCATTTGAAATTCTGAAAGCTTCAAGGATAAAGTACAAAAATAACCAACATTTTCTTCTAGAAACATCTGTCATAAATAAGAATTCAGTGACCCCAGCTCAGTTAAATAGGAAGGGGGTAGGGGGGGGGGGAAGAGGCATTTTCCCCAATAATGCTACTTTTTACCAGTTGTACACCCTAAGGACAATCTGTCACCGAATGCATCTGGACTACATGGTAACCATCTGCATCCTGAATCTGACTGAACCCTCTTGAAACAAAATCAAGACATTCTAGTAAAGATCAAGCAACATTAAAAGATGCTGCAGATTTGAGAATAAGTAACCAAGATAGGAGTGTTTTCTATTACTATATGGATATTTGAGCATTCTAGAAAATAAAGCCTTACTTCAGAAGAGTCACGATCACCTGCCAAAACTGAATGAAATGGGAATGCCTGCTGAAGAGAACATGAGCTTTCCATAAAAGGACAGAAGGGAGGATTCATTATCAGGTCCAGAAACTAAAGGACAAAGTGATACTATATAGAGATGGTTTCAGCCCAGTCAAACTGGAACTTCAGTATCACACACTGGGAAAAGAACAGGCACCCAACACTAGAAAATGATACACATGACCTGTTGCATGTGATTTTTGCTCATGAGAACAAATAGGTTCTCTTTGCATCCTCTTCTTGAGTCCTATTTTTCATAGTTATATGGTAGCAAAGCCTACTGCAGATTCCACCCACTGACACACAATTGTGCCCCAGAATCTAAAATTTAATTTAAAAAACAGTTTTTAGCCCTTCTGATTTTTTTTTTTTTTTAAAAGCTTGCAAATAAATATAAAATATACACATCTTGCTGTTTTTCCTGCACCTGCACAGAACCCATAGTAGTTATGAACTGGCCTTTCATCGCAAAAGGGTGTTAACTCTAAAAACTAAGGACATATCTACATTACAATCTTAAATCAACCTAAGTTAAGTCAATTTATACTACCACACGCCTTCTAACGGTGGTGTGTCTCCTCACCTGGAGTGCTTCCACTAACTGAAGAGGGGCAGTGTGGGGGGCTGAGAGCCAGATGCCCCAGGGCTTCTTGCTTTGCCACTCCCCAGCTCGGGCGGGGGAGAGAGAAGAGGAGAGGAAAAAGAATCACCTGGGGGTTCTGATCTCTGGCAGGGAGACCTGAGCTTGAAGTCCAGTTGGCTGCTATGCTCCCAACAGGGAACCAAGATTCCAGGTGAGGGCAGCCAGGCTCTGAGCCAGGAGCCTCGGTGCAGCCAAGCTTCCTGCCGGGAGCAGGGGGAGGGGAGAGGAGAAGAACAGGGCAGAAGCCCAGGAAGCAGCCCAAACCAGGAGCTTGGGTGGCAGCCCAGTTCGGAGTGGACACTGACAGCCAACGGCTGATATAGGTAATGCAGTGTCTATAGGTCATCCTAACTACACCGACACAAGCCCTATGCCTTTCGTGGAGTGGGAGTTATATTCAGTGTGGTAGTACACTTACATCAGTGGGAGCAAAGCTGTAGTGTGCATATGGACATAGTTAGGTCAACATAAGCTGCCTTATGTCTACCTAACTGTGTAGTGTAGACCAGGGCTAATAAATTTAATTGTAAACACTTGTTTCTCTGCTGATCACTATATCAGAACAATTCAATAAGTGTGCTTGGTCCACAGCTGTTGGACCAAGTGACAAATGAAGTCAAGACTGCTGTCTGTTTGGAAGCTAGAAGTTCAAGTACCCCGCCCCCAACAATTTCAAGTAAACTTTAACCTTGTCTAAAAAGGGGAAGAAAAGTTACATCCTTTCCCTAGCACTCTACTATATGAGTGCCAAAAGCCCAAACTGTTCTGTTTTCCTGTGTGCCAAAAGCTGCAAGAGTCCCTCGATTTTGCGGTTAATCTTCGACAGCTCCTACTATACAGATGTGTCAAAACAAAAATCTGCAGCATACGGACATCTGAAAATTTGAAGAATAGCATAAAATATATTGGATTGAATATAAAAAGAAGTAGTTCAAGGAATAGTATTAATGTGTTGAAATCATGAAAATAATTAGGCTTTAAATTTACTTGACTCTGGCGCAGAGCTTCCAGTTTGCTGTAGAAACAGTGACCTTACCATAGAATTTAGGTCCAGATTTTGCTAAATTAGAAATGACTGCACAGACACCATTTCTGAGACACTACCCAAGTAGAGCGTGTGGTTGCGGGAAAAGGCAACCCGTAGGACCCCAGTGGGGACAGTACCAGGTCACCCACCCCCTAGCAATATAGAGTTGTGTGTGACTGATGTGGGAGAACAGGGATGTACATAATGGTAATGAGAGGCTGGGACAAAAGGATAGTCTAGTCTTCCCCCTAACATACAGAGGATGTAGTGGAAAGAGTAAAAAGGTGCATGTGGTGCTGACAGGGCAGGAAAAGTGCAGAGGTGCATATGGCTGTCTGTGTGTGGGGTGGGGAGGGGGGTTTCATTCCCCCCGGGGTTACAAAGGTGTCCTCCCACCGTGGCAAGGCAGTGGCCCACTCCCCTAAAAGTGCAGCCCGCACGGGGTGGCAGGAGTCACTCTCCCAGAAGTACAGAGACGGTATGTGCTGGTGCTGGCAGAGGATGTGAGCGTGAGGGGGGAAAACACCGCCCTGGAGTAAGGAGGTGGGGGAGGAGCAAAGCGCTGCGGCGGGGATGAAGAACTGGGGGGCAGGGGGCGTGTGGGGAGCTGCTGGCCAGGGTGACGGTGGGTCGCGGCCAGTGTGCGGGGCAGTAGGCGCGAGGGGGGCGGTGAGATTGGGTGGCGAAAGGGAAGCAGTGAGCGGAGGCTGCGGAGTACTCGGGGGGCGCCTCCCCCGCCGCAAAGCGACCTACCCCGCTCCGAGGAGACCCTGGGCGGCGGCAGCTGCTGCTCGTCGCCCCTCTCTGCCCTGGGACCCCGGGGAGGGGGATCCGCCGCCATTTTGAATCCGCTCTCCACCCCGGGCTCTTCCCCGCCTACCCGCGTCCAGACCCGGCGCCTCATTTCTCTGCCCGCGGGGCAGCGACAAACCCCGGTGGCGGCTAATCCCGGGGCCGCACAGCGCTCAGCCCGAGCCTACTCACCGCCTCGTCGCCTCCCGCTCCTCCCCGACCCGAGCCCGGCTCCCGCCTCACCGACCGCTCCGCGCCTGAGAGAGGGGGCGGGACCAAGCACACTAGCCAGCCCCGCCTTCCCCCCACCCGCCATTTTATTGTCAAAGCCCACAAAGAAACGGCCGCCCGCCCCCCCTACCAGGCCTGCCATTGGGGAATGCGTCCACCACGAAGCCCTGCCCACAGCCAACCGCTGGCCGTCATTGGCTGTCTCCTGAGTGTGTAGCACCGCCCACATGGGATCCAGCCCTCCATTGGGTGGTGGGTTACCATAGTGCTCAACCCCCCCCCCCCCGGTCCCTTAATATGCGACTGGCTGAGGGGTTACCATGGAGCCCGGACTCGCCCCTTAGCTGTAACTGGCTGAGGGAAAGGACGGGGTGGAGTCTAGTGTTCAAATAGCTGCCAATGGGCTAGGCGGGCCTGCGCCTGGTCTGCCTCATTGACTTGCCTGGGCTCCTGGCCATTGACTCCAATGCCAGCAGAAGCGGGGCCTGGCTGAGAGCAGCCCTGTAATCCCCCCCTCCCGCCACGTGCCCACCAGGAGGTGGTGGCAGCGGAGCCCCCACTTCACCAGGGCACCTGCCCTTTTGCTGCACTGGGCTCATCCTGCACATCATAGCTGGACACTGTGTCCCCTCGGCTTAGTGCTTTCCCCCTTGCTGGGGGCTCCTCCACTCTCAGCATGAAACCTAGCGCGCCTTGCCTTGCCTGGCCCTTGTGTTACACAGCAGCACCTATGGCCGGAACCGCAAGGGAACATACAAACAGTCCTAATGGGTCAGACAATGGTCTAGCTAGCAGTTCTTCTGGCCGTGGCCGCTGCCAGGTGCTTCAGAGGGAAGGAACAGAGCAGGGCAATTATTGACTGATCCTTCCCCTGTTGTCCAGACTCAGCTTCTAGCAGTTGGTGGTTTAGGGCAGTGGTTTTCAAAGTTTTTTTTCTGGGGACCCAGTTGAAGAAAATTGGTGATGCCTGTGACCCAACGGTGCTGGGGATGAGGGATTTTGGGTGTGGGAGGAGCTCAGGGTTGGGGTACGGGATTGAGGGCTGTGAGTGGTGTTGGAAATGAGGGGTTCAGGGTGTCAGAGGGGGCTCTGGGCTGGTGTAGAACTAATGAATGAAATTGTTTTTAATTGTTCACTTTATTAATGTAACTTCATAAGTAAAGTTTTATGAATGAAACAATATTCATTCATAAAACCGGTTACCCCAATAACTGGCTAATTAACAATTAAGATGCTTGTTAAGAGCCATAGCTGTTCAGTCAGTTGCCTTTGTAAGTTTCACTATCAATCCAATTCCTGCTTAAATCACTAAAACTTGCACTGTTTCAGTATTGTAACTTCTGTTCACCATTTATTACACTTGCCTACAGTGTAACTTCTGTTCACTGTTTGCCATATTGTAATTCAAACCCCATTTTAAAAACGCTTACTCCATTTTGTAAGGGCTTGCTGCAACCTTCATTTTTGCAAACCCTGCTGTAATCTTATTAGTTTAGTTTAGATGTGTGAATGAGGTATGGATGGATGATGGAATCAACCTCCAGCCCCAGCCTCTCCTGATTAAATAGAGTTCAAACACCAATGGCTGAAGATGCAGACAAGAGCCCTAACAAAGTAAAAAGAATCCACCCTAAAAAGAAAAGGTACAATAAAAGGAAAATCAAAGCCCGGTCCAGTCTGAAAGTCATGTCTGCAATTAACGGGTGATCAATCACCAAACCTGGAGGCAGCGTGACACAGCAAAACCTATAGACTCTGGATTCAAACTAAAGCCTACAAAAAGAATGGGTAAGATGAAAAACTTTGGAGGAGGGTAACATTCTGCTGGCAACATGGAAGGGCATCGGTGCATGCCCAACAGAGACCCAGCTCGTCCTTGTGCCTGGCTTTCCTGGCCAGTTAGCCGCCACAAGCTACGAACCCAAGCTGCAAACTCAAGCCACAGACTCAAGCAGGACTGGTAACTATGCAGCAGCTGCAGAACATCTGATGGATGTGTGTGTGTGTATAGGTATTAGGTATAATGTGTGTGTATAAGGATTAAGATATTAGTTATTGGTCATAAATCAAATTGTTATCATAATAAATGTGGCATCTTTATCTTGTCCCCTTTATTAAGATCCTGCTAGTTTTTATTGGTATAACACTGGGGCAGGGAGTTGGGGTGCAGGAGGGGGTCAGGGCTCCAGACTGGGGGTGCAGGCTTGGGTGGGGCCAGGGATGAGGGGTTTGGGGTGCAGGAGGGGCTCCAGGTTTGGGTGGGCTTAGGGCTGGGGCAAGTAGTTGGGGTCAGGGATCTGGGCTGGGGATGAGGGGTTTGGGTGCAGCAGGGGCTCTGGGATTGGGGAGAACTTAGGGTTTGGGGCACAGACTTACCTCCGGCAGCTCTCAGTCAGCACCGCGGACCGTGCTGCACCCTAGAAGCGGCCAGCAGCAGGTCGGGCTCCTTGGTGGAGGTGCTACTCTCGCCTGCAGGCACTGCCCCTCCCCCCCATTCCTATTGGCTGGCAACTGGCCAATGGGAGTGCAGAGCCGGTGCTCGGGGCGGGGGCAGCATGCGGAGCCCGTGGCCCCCCTGCCTAGAAGCTGGGCCTGCTGCTGGCCACCAGGGCCGCCCAGAGGATTCAGGGGGCCTGGGGCACAAAAAAAGGCGCCACCCGCTGTGGCGCTTGTACTCACCGGGCGGTGGTCCGAGTCTTCAGCGGTGGGTCCCTTGACTTGCTCCGGGTCTGAAGGACCCACCGCCGAACCGCCACCAAAGACCCGGAGCGCTGCCGGGTGAGTAAAGATTAAAAAGGCGCCTCTACCCAGGGAAGGGATTCTCGGCCAGGGCTCATGGGGCCCCTGCGGGGCCCGGGGCAAGTTTTCCCACTTGCCCCCCCTTCCCCCTTGGGGCAGCCCTCCTGGCCACTTCTGGGGCACAGCACGGTGTCGAAAAAGGTAGGCATGAGTCTGCTTTAGCTGGGAGCACCGCCAACAGGAGTTTTAACGTCCCGGTTGGCGGTGCTGACCAAAGCAAGGTGACCCAGCGCCTTACATGCTGGGACCCAGTAGTGGGTCACGACCCATGGTTTGAAAAACAATTTTAGGGACACCCAGAGCATGAGGTTGTAGCCCTGATGATCTTGGCAAATAGCCATTAATGGACCTATTCTCCAGGAATTTATCTAATTATTTTTTAAGCCCATTTATACTTTTGGCCTTCACAACATCCCCTGGCAATGAGTTCCACAAGTTGACTGCATGTTGTGTGAAAAAGTACTCCCTTATGTTTGTTTTAAACCTGCTGCCTATCAATTTTATCAGGTGACCCCTACTTCTTGTGGTATGTGAATGGGAAAATAATACTTCACTGTTCACTTTCTCCATACCATTCATGATTTTATAGACCTCTCTCATCTTCCCCTTTAGTCATCTCCTTTCTAAGCTGAACATATCTCAAATCCCTATCCCCATCACACATGGCCTTCATTCTTCTCTTAATGTTGTCCTCAAGACTCAAACATTTTCACACACCTAATTATTTTTCTCTAGCCAATCTATCTAATCTCATAGTGCCACCATATCTCACGATTTGAGCAGAGTCATGCAATATTTGGTGTTTTTCTTAAAGCCTCAGCTCCTAGACTCAGGTGAAAATCTCTGCTTTAAATTTTTTTAAATTAAGTTTGCATAATTGTGGAGACAGTCTTGAAAACGGAAAACTCTCAGGAGGCAAATAAAAAGAACCCAAAATATATTATTTTTAAAATCTCATTTTTGAACACTTGGAGTTGGCAATCCTGATTCAGTCTTGATGTTGTTGCCCTCTGTAAACACTTTGTTCCTAACGCTTAGCTGTGTAAGCTTTCCTCAGCTCTGTACTGGCTGTTTGGCTCTCAATTGATCAGAAAGGAAGGGCAAGTCAGGTCTAGCTCACAGCTGAAAGCTGCGCTGCTGTTTCGGGCCCTCAGCTGGCAGAAAGAGGATCTGCAGCCTTGAGGGAAGATGGGAGGAGAATGTAGGACAAAAAAATAAACTCTGAAAACGGAGAGGAGTAGGATGGGCTGTAGAAGGAGCAAGAAATAAGATAGAAGTTGGAGATTAGGTGTAGGGAAGGTTGAAAACAAGTAATAATGGCCTGCACAGAGTAAAATTAGCCAGAAGTTCGGAACAGGGTTAGGCTAAAAATTGTAATGTCCTTTTTTATTCTTGGGTCTAACCTGCACTGCTTTTACCACAGCATGGTGCAGAATTCCCAGTCAAAACGCTAAAAGAAAAGAAAGTGATACCACAGAAGAAAAACTGCCACATGTTCAGACAGACAGACACTAATTCCTTCTGGCCTAGTTGCAAAGAACTTAGGCCCTGATCCACCAGTAAGCCCTGAAAGGGCTATCCTTGTGTTAGCATAGAGCCCTGTTACTGGGTTCAATAGGTATGGTTCTTTGCAGGACCAAGACGGTAAAGTGCAAAGAAAAAAAGTGTTAACAAACAAAGGGCACAAACATGTATATAAAAGGACTTTAAGATTTTTCTCCCTCACAATTATTTTTTCCTTTAAGTTAGAAATATCAGGTCTCAACATCTCCTAACTTTCAAAAAGTTCTCCAGCAAAATGAGGGACCTAGTTAGATTCTGATATAACAGGAGACTGAGCGGGGAAGGAGTTTTACTGTTTAAAACTCTGATTTTGTCAATGCAAACTGATATAAGGCCAGGGAGAAAAACTGTGAAAGATTCAACCTTTTATCTCTTTAGTTAAGGTCTGAGGAAGCTCCCATGGCAGATCTCTAGTCAAGGCATGACAAGACTTGATATTTTTAGGAAAAAAATTAAATAATCCTTGTGTTTCCTTTATACATGAAAAATAAAACCTAGCAAATCACAATGGTATGATCTGGATAAACCTATACAAAACAATGTAACGCAAGAGATTTACTAGAGAACAAACCATCACAAAGCTAAAAATAAAGCAATAATGAGTACAACAAGGCTGTGTCACCTTTACCCTTTCCACCCACCCACCAACCAACCAAAGACACTGAACCAAACTCTCTTGTGTTGGAAAGAACATAAAAAGCTAGACTGCTAGTTTCCTATACAGAACTTTCACATTAGCAGGCTCCCTCAGCACAGTGAAATGTTCACAACTAAGATGACTCTTAGCAAAAGCAGAATCTATGACTAGAAGTCAGAGGTAAAGACTAAGGGGAGACAAAACACCATGAAAAAACAGAGAAATGTCTGCAACAGCTTGATAGAGGAAACTGAAATCGAGACACTTTCTACTCCAGCATAAGAGAGAATGTTTAAAAATCAGGTCTCTTCAATGAACAGATATGACCTAGGACTTTATGTTGCCATCAAATCAGAAATGGCTAATAGCCTGTGAGGAGCACTCTGCAGCCCTATCCTGGGATGCCATGTCCCTCACTGTAGCTACTTTTGGCACCTTTGAGACTAACACATTTATTAGAGCATAAGCTTTCGTGGGCTACCGCCCACTTCATCGGATGCATAGAATGGAACATATAGTAAGGAGAGAGATCTCCCATGAAAGCTTATGTTCAAATAAATGTGTTAGTCTCTAAGGTGCCACAAGTACTCCCGTTCTTCTTGCGGATACAGCCTAGCATGGCAGCTACTCTGAAACCTGTAGCTGCTTTAGCAGGCAACACATAGCTGAAGGGTGGGGGAGGGGGAAGTGATTCATGTGTCCTGGGGAGGAAAAATCTAGCACTGAATTAGCCCTTTCCCTTGCCTAGGCGGCAGGGCAGCTGTCTTAACTGGGCCCCCACGGTGCAAGGCTAGGCAGGTTCAGCTTGGCCAGGCTGCTGTAGCCGTCCCCTGCTTGCTACCTGGCTGGGCTGGGGTTTTTTTTCGCTTTCTCCCCCCTGCCTTAGTTGCAGGAGGGACTGGCTCCCTCCCCAGTTGTAGCTGTGTGTCGCAGGATATTAGAGAGACAAGGTGGGTGAGGTATTAGCTTTTATTGGACCACCTTGTATCGATGAGACAAGCTTTTGAACCACACCGAGCTGTTCTGTGAACTTCTGGGCGGGACTAGCTCAGCTAGGAGCTGTTACATCCCTTCCCCGACTTGAACGGGCCACAGGCTGGGCTAAGAGCGGCTTCTCCAGCCTCCAGGTTGCAGCACCTCCGCCCACAGCTCCCCACCACGTGAGCTGGCTCTGCCGGGAGCGGCAGCCCCACCTCCTTGCTCTGTGCTAGCCTGTGCTGGGTTGCGTGACCTGCCGGGGACACAGATGCTGACGAGCGCTGCGGAAAGCTACAGCCTGTCTGCCACCTCCCTACCCGATTGCGGGAGCCCATGCTGGGCTGGGCATTAGGCAGGGGTGGCAGGTTTGTATAATTGTGGGTGGTGTCCAGAACAGGGCCAAGTCCCGCCCCTTCTCCCCCCCCATCTTGTAAGCCAATATATATATTTTAAAATAATGTAAAAATGTGGGGGCTTTGGGGTGGGGCTGGGGCTCAGGGCGGGGACAGAAGGTTAGGGTGTGGGGGATGAGGGCTCTGGCTGGGGTGACGGGTTTGGAGTGTGGGAGGGGGCTAGGGCAGAGGGTAGGGGTGCGGGGGATGAGTGCTCTGGCTGGGGTGACGGGTTTGGGGTGTGGGAGGGGGCTAGGGCAGAGGGTAGGGGTGTGGGGGATGAGGGCTCTGGCTGGGGTGACGGGTTTGGGGTGTGGGAGGGGGCTAGGGCAGAGGGTAGGGGTGCGGGGGCTGAGTGCTCTGGCTGGGGATGAGGGGTTTGGGATGTGGGAGGGGGCTAGGGCAGAGGGTAGGGGTGCGGGGGCTGAGGGCTCTGGCTGGGGGTGTGAGCTCTGGGGTGGGGCAGGGCTGGGGATGAGGCGTTTGGGGAGCGGTGACTGTGGGCAGGTGGGGCCCATGTGCTGGTGGAGGGGCCTGTTGGAAAAGGGAAGGGTCCGAGGCAGAAAGACAGGGTCAGGGCAGCCTGCCCTACCATTACTGAATAGGGGGCACTAGGACCCTGCGGTGGCAGTTGATGCTGGGAGCCAGCAGAGCAGAGACAGCACGGAGCTGCAGGGGAGAGGCAAGAATGCGGGGGCAGCAAGTGGGGGTCAGGGGAGGCGTGCAGGGACAGCAGGTGGGGGCAGGGGAGAGACCCGCCCCCAATTGGTGGTGCCGGGCCCCTGGGCCCTGAATATTGCTAGAGACCAGGCACCAGGGGCCCATACAACTCACCACTCCTGGCATTAGGGGCTAACCGAGCTGGGAGCTGGATCAGCTGCCTACAGTGTTGTCACTCAGCAAATCTGGGTGTGGGTGGGGGACTTTCACATAGCAACAAGGGAGGAAAAAACAGTTTAAAAATAGGAAACTGTTTGTAAAACCACCAAAATGACTGGGAAACTCAGTGCCTGGGCTCAGGTCTGAAGTAGTTCTTCTCTTTTTTTAAACTAACTAGGTTTTGAGTTTGTTTGTACAGCGACTAGTGCAATAGGGTCCTGGTCTGTGACTGGAATGCCTCGGCGCTACTGCAATACAAATCCTAATACAATAGAAATTAACGTCCGTCCCTTAAGGCTGGCATCAGATCTTATCCTGTTCATGCTTACACACGTGACTAACTAAGGAAAATACTCCTGTGAGTTAAGTTACTCACACACGTATGTGCTTACAGGATGAGATCCTTAGACTGCAGTCATTTTCAGGAGAGCAAACTCCTTAAAGTGTTTCCTTTGGGCACTGTCTCCTACTAGGTGTTTGTACATCTCTTAGCAATGTTTCTCAACCAGTGGGTTATGACTAGGGTGACAATACATCCCATTTTGGCTGGGACAGTTGCTTTTTTAAGCTCTGTCCCGGCCATCCCGACTTTGGCAAAAGTGGGCATTTGTCCTGTTTGCTCTTGCTGACTTGATTGGTTGGCAAGAGCAAATGGGACAAATGCCCACTTTTGTCAAAAAAGTGTGGTGTGGTATGGAGAAATATACGGGGGCAAGCAGCGATGTCAGCCCCTTGCAGGGGAGCAGGCAGGGTTCCAGCAACCCCAGCCATGGGGGTGAGGGGGGGGAGTAAGGGAGGGCTCTAGCGACCCCCATCTCGCACCCAGGGGATGGGGAGAGGGCTCAGGCCAAGCCAGCATGGTGTCCAATTTTCCCTTTGGGAAATATGGTCACCCTAGTTATGACCCCTGGAAGGGGTGTCACAAAAGTCAGTTGAGGGGGTTTAGATGCTTTGAAAATTTTATTATAATGTAAAGCAAAAAAAATCTCTCTCCCCCTCTCCCTGCCCACCCTTACCCTTCAAGGCCAAGTATTCTTTGTCAACCTCTGGAAACACACTCACAAAGAAATTATATAACTTAGCTTTGTTATCACCGATACCTTTTTACTCTTACAGTAGCTGTAAGGGGATCGTGAAAATTTTTTATTTTAAATAAGGAGTCGCCACCCTGAAAAGGTTGAGAAATATCAGGTATCAGAAGGGTAGCCATGTTAGTCTGAATCTGTAAAAAGCAACAGAGGGTCCTGTGGCACCTTTAAGACTAACAGAAGTATTGGGAGCATAAGCTTTCGTGGGTAAGAACCTCACTTCGAACCGCTGTCCGCTACTGCAATACAAATAATAAGCTTATAAATTTTTGGTTTTATTCATTAAGTTCTGACTGTGACAGATATGGCAATTTCCTGCAATACCTTTGGGAGATTTTACTTTATTAAGTTTATGTATAATTGTGGGCCAGGGATTGTATGCAGTTGCATGGGGGAGGGTGACAACAGTCCTCCAGGAACTACAAACAGTGGGGGGTGATTAGGCAAATTCACTCAGGTTGTAACACCTCCAGAGAGGTACCACCACCTGGAAAGACTCGCGTATACTGGTTCAAACTGGATTCTCCAGAGACTAACAAAGAAAGGACAAAAACAATGAGGAGTCCGGTGGCACCTTAAAGACTAACAGATTTATTTGGGCATAAGCTTTCGTGGGTAAAAAGAAGTGGGGTTTTTTACCCACAAAAGCTTATGCCCAAATAAATCTGTTAGTCTTTAAGGTGCCACCGGACTCCTCGTTGTTTTTGTGGATACAGCCTAACACACCTACCCCTCTGAAAGAAAGGACAGTTTAAACTGGAGTTTAAACCTTCTGTCCAAGGAGGGCCCCAAATTCTTCCTGGGAAGGTTTGGAAGGACTTGACCTACTGAGGCCCCATAAGACTGATGGGTGAGCTCTCGTAGGCTTGTAGCATGCATATGGGAAATTTTATTGATTTTATATGTTTTCTTTGTAATGATTTCACCTTAAGAATAAATGTGCTTAGAAGGCACTGCGTGGTAACTTATAACTGTGGGTAATTACCCCCTTTATTGCTTCTAAAGAGAGAGCAAAGCACAGATGCTGGCCTGTTAAGGTAGTCTGGGTTGCTCGGAATAACACAGTGCAGGCAGGAAACTGTGCAGCTTGCAAAAATCCTGCTGGGGGAGTGGCGGGGGGAGAGCGACACGGATCTCCATCTGAGAGGGAACAGTGAGAAGCCTGGAGCCTAGAGTGTGTGCCCCTGAGGGAGCAATACAGGTGCACAGTTGCCCTGAACTGAGGCACCCACCACACCAGCAAAATGTTTCTGCTGATGTGAAACAGTTAAATAGGTAATGCTGACGCTTCATTTACTGTCACCAGCCTCCAGATTTAGGCCCCAGGCCTGCAAACACTTAGCAGCTTTACTCATGTCACTACAGTTACATGCATACTTAAGTCAATGGGACTACTCCTGTGAACAAAGTTATGCACCTTCTTAAGTGTTTGCAGACTAGGGCCTTAGATGAGACAGAATTACTACCCCATTGAGATAAATGAAAGGAACTCACCCCTCTTAGGGCTACTGTTTCAGTTTGCAGTCTCAGTAAGGCCCCAACTTGCAAACACTTACACATGTACTTAACTTTAAGCACCCGAGTGGTGTCACTGGATTTTTTTTCTCACTCTTGTTGCTGGGTGAAGTCAGTGGATATATTCACACACTTAAAATTAAGCACAGGTGTGTTTTCAGGATCAGGGGCAGCACCTTAGCAGGCCACATTTGGAATAGAATCATAGAAGATATGGGTTGGAAGAGACCTCAGGAGGTCATCTAGTCTAACCCCCTGCTCAAAGCAGGAAGGGTTTTGTTTGCATCCATGGGGGCTAGAAACCAACTTAAAAAAACAAGAAAACTTAAGTTTTGAAGAAACTAATGGTTTTAGACAATACCACTGCGTGATTGATCAAACCACCCCTGCCTACAACTGCATTAAAGAACTCCCCATCAAACTACTGTACTCTGCAGCTGTACTTAGCCTTACCTGTGAATGTCGGGGTTAGTGGTTACAGCGAAACTGCCACTCCAGATCAGACTAGTAGCCCATTTAGTCCAGTATCCTTGACCTGTCAGTTACAGAGCTTGACTGATACATTTAGGGTTTATTTTGCATCTAGGGAAGCTGATTGTGCCTTCTTTGTTTAACTTGGCACAGCAGCAGATCAGGAGGGTGTCTGGTAGGAAGTATGTTGTGTTCTTTAAACCTCTTCTAGCTAGGATGTATTGCCTTAAAAATAGCCAGTAGTCTTTGTCAATATGGGAAAATAATTCAGAAGAACTTCTGCAGACTCTCACCTTCCTAGGGCAGGGCTCAAGCTAAAGAATCCAGAACCAGAAGAAAGACTAGTTAAATATGACCATTCCCTATGAAGTAGGCCCTGTTATTGCAGTAGTTCAACTGGGCACATGACGGCTCTAAGCTTTGGAAGGCTGCCTGCTCCACCTATTAAAGGGGTCGGAAAGAGATGGAGCTGGAAAGGCTCCAGCTGCGTTCCAGCCAATGATGAGATAACAGAAAAGGGCCATCGTTGGATGAAAGTGGGCCAGACGGACAGTGATATGTTGCTAACATGCTCCAGCAGAAATGTTCTGTTTCACATATAAGCTACGTTCCCTGGGTAAAATATTGTTCCTTCTTTCTCCACCATCCTAAATCTACTAGCTCCATACTCTCCCTTCTTCTAACCCCATTAGTCCTAACAGCATTTTCTGGTCTAGTGTATCAGTGCTTTCCTCTTCCAATAACTCCTTGAGGTGGTTCCACTTCAACATTGATCTTTTTGCTACTTCATTTACTGAAAGTAGGGCATACAAGTCTCAGTCTCTGGCTGGATATCGTCAGTCTGCTTTCTAAGAAAGAGCTTGCCCTACCAAGAAGATATCAATAAGTCTATTTCCTCTTAGGGTATACATCCAGAAGCAGCACAGTGTGAGTTTTCAGAAATTTAGCTACAATGGCACGTCACATGCTGGCTGCCTGTGTCATGTCCCCCTCTAGTGGCTAGAAGCTCTTATTGGTGTCAGGTAACAGAGTTTCTCTTTTAACTCCTGTGGGAGAGGCTTGTGCTTTTTATTCAGAAGGTCCAGTCTCTGTGAACAACCCTGATGAGGTCATTACATACACCTGCTAGCTGTGTGATGAAACTAGTCCATAAGGTAGTTACTGGTGATGGTGTGTAGCATGAAGATCTGTGCATTACATAGTACTTGTCAGCAAAGAAACTGTATAAAAATGCTGCAGATTGTTTAGGGCTTTCTTTTAACATCCTAAAGCACTCTCCTGGAAAATCATCATAGTTGGTTTATTACTGTAAGGAGAGGACTTGTTCTGTTGTTGCAAAGCATCATGTTAGAAAGAACTTCTAACAACATACCAGGTATTTTTTTTAAACATGTATTTTTAAATACTTGACACGTGCATGCCGGGCATCCCTGTGTTGCTTAAAAAAGGTGTTCCACCATAGCACAGCATAAATACCATAGGATATGACAGTTGCTATAGCAACTAAGAATCTACTATTAAATAGCACCGACTAGCTCATAAAACACATGGAGCCTGTCAGTGCATAAGGTACTCCTGACTTTGCAGTAACATAGGTACTGTGTTGTCTTCAAAAGAGTTTGTCAGTTTAGAAATGAATGTCAATTTGATTATATTTTGCATCTTTTTATCAGCCAACTCTGTTGTCTTTTGGGAATGGCAAATCCATAGGAACAAAACAGACTGAAACAAATACGGTCTGGAGAGGAAAGGTTAACAAAGTAATTCTCTTATCATGCAATCATTCTGAGACACCGGCTTTTAGACCCTTGCTTTGGTGCTGCACTTTGCTGTTCTCCAGCTTCTGGTTTCACAACGTTTTAGTAAGACACTGATTCCAGAGCACTGTTCCGCTTTCAAAAACCAGTATTTCCAGTAGTGTAGTATCCTATGCAGAAGAATTTTCCGTGAAAGGCACAATACAAATGAGCGATGTGGTGGCCCAGTTAGTGCAGCCTCACCAATCCCAAGAGTTAAAAAGCAGAAATCAGACCCCCAAATCATGAACATGGCTAAAAATTGTGACTTTTTTTTCCCAGAAATAATACGTTAGGTTCTTTTTCTTTGCCTTTTGGTTTCTGAGCCTGTAGAGTGCACTTGGCTCAAGTTTCCAAGGTTTCTATGCAACCACAAGGGCTAGAAATGTACTTTAACCCTGAGATTCTCATGCAATCCCTTAATTTCAACAGCTCGGGGTTTAAGAAAAACACTAAATATTACAAGACTTGCGATAATGAAGTTGGTAACCCTGCAATAGACAATGATGCCAGTGTACCTGGATTCTTTCTTTGGAAGTGCTATTTCAATACTTAAGATACCAAGGTGATTGGCTCCACACAAATACCTTAGATCATGGGTTTGCAACCTAGAGGGAGTCAGAAAGAGATCCAGGCAGGTTGCACCCACCCTCCCTTTCTTTGTTAGATAAAAAGGAGGTCTCAAAATTCTTTTTTGGTGTACAATGGACTCCTTCTCTGGAACAGATTGAGAACCCCTGCCTTAGATTGATAAATATCACAACCCCACCTTATATATGGCTCAGCAGATACCTACATATTCAGAGCATCATTAGCGTTTTCAATCCCCGTCAGTTGGAGGTGCTGAAATTGTCCTCTTTCCTGAACCCAGGCCTCTAGAGGTTTAATTCTTAGAAACAAATACAGATCCCTGTTTTTCATTTTTTAAATTTGTGATTTATTTTTCCCCATAGACCACGCTTACGACTTAAAATCCTTGTCACAGCATAGATCAGATTTGCCTTTTATATTTCCTCGCGTTCCTTTTTTTAAACCTTAGTATCAAGCAGCCTGAGAATTTGTGATAGACAAAGAAAAATGAAGAGAGATGCTCATTTTCTTTCTTCTGCTGAAAGGTCCAGCATGTCCTAGAAGTGAGATGAAATAGATTAGGGTTTGGTGCCCTCATGTGGTCATGTGCATTGTTATTGAAACATGACATTCCATGCATTAAAATGCAGTATGAATCAGATCTTTTTGTTTAGGTTTCTTTTCCCTTATCTGCATATGGAAGCCAAATTGACAATAAAGCTGCCAGCTAGACAATTTCAAAACACTTTTAGGCCAGACCTTTTTGCTTTGTATATCAAAACAGTTATACCTCCTTGCACCAGGTTAATAATATCATTTAAAGTTTATAATACAGAGACCAGCGCTTGACTTACACTGGCTAAAGAGACCACAAGTACATGGACCTGAGAGGGAAACTGGCAGCTCCCTGAGGACATGCTTCCACATCACCCCGGGGATCTTATGGGCTCCCTTTGTAATCATGTCACAGTATTGGGGGTCTGGATGGAGGCAGTGGCATCACTCTCCACAGCCTCTACTGTGTCCATAGTCTGTTTGACACAGACCATAATATTATGTCATCATAATTAAAAAGTAGCAACAATGAAAATAATATGAATTATGCATATTATATAATGCTATCTCTGTGTAGCCCAAGGTCCCGTGTGCTTCAACAATTCAACTGGGAACTACAGGTTGCGGACTACAAACTGCGGCATGTTGGGAGAACTTCCTGGTTACTGCCAGCATGTACCTCTGCCCCCGCCCCAGCAGGAGGTCTCAGCACTGACTGAGCTGGGAGCATGTAGCAGGCAAGCAGAGAGGAGGCTGCCGGACTGAAATCCTGTTCTATGTTCTTTACAGAATAAAGGTCTGTTCCTGGTGTTTTGTCTGAGTGGGTTTGGTCAGGGCCGTTCTTAGGATTTATGGAGCCCTAGGCAGTACATATTATTAAACTGGTGCCCCTATGCCTGACGGCAGCCAAGCCGGGGCTCGCAAGTGTATTTTAGATAAGGGTGGTCTTTTGAAGGATTTATTTAAAACACTATATGTCTGAAGATCCAAGCATTTAAGGCTAAAGATGAAAACCCAGACTGTGCATCTAAAAATCTAAAACACCATCCTAGCCACTATGGATGTAGAAGCCCTCTCTACACACCAACATTCCACACAAAAATGGACTACAAGCCGTCAAGAACAGTATCCCTGATAATGTCACGGCAAATCTCATGGCTGAATTTTGTAACTTTGTCCTCACCCATAACTATTTCACATTTGGGGACAATATATACCTTCAAATCAGCAGCACTGCTATGGTACCCGCATGGCCCCACAGTATGCCAACATTTTTATGGCTGACTTAGAACAACACTTCCTCAGCTCTCGTCCCTAACGCCTCTTCTCTACTTGCGCTACACTGATGACATCTTCATCATCTGGACCGATGGAAAAGAAGCCCTTGAGGAATTCCATCATGATTTCAACAATTTCCACCCCGCCATCAACCTCAGCCTGGTCCAGTCCACACAAGAGATCCACTTCCTGGACACTACAGTACTAATAAACGATGGCCACATAAACACCACCCTATACCGGAAACCTACTGACCGCTATACTTACCTACATGCCTCCAGCTTTCATCCAGACCACACCACTCGATCCATTGTCTACAGCCAAGCTCTACAATACAATCGCATTTGCTCCAACCCCTCAGAGACAAACACCTACAAGATCTCTATCAAGCGTTCTTACAACTACAATACCCACCTGCTGAAGTGAAAAAACAGATTGACAGAGCCAGAAGAGTACCCAGAAATCACCTACTACAGGACAGGCCCAACAAAGAAAGTAACAGAACTCCACTAGCCATCACCTTCAGCCCCCAACTAAAACCTCTCCAGCGCATCATCAAGGATCTTCAACCTATCCTGAAGGACGATCCATCACTCTCACAGATCTTGGGAGACAGGCCAGTCCTTGCTTACAGACAGCCCCCAAACCTGAAGCAAATACTCACCAGCAACCATACAACAAAAATACTAACCCAGAAACTTATCCTTGCAACAAAGCCTGTTGCCAACTCTGTCCACATATCTATTCAGGGGATACCATCACATCAGGACCTAATCACATCAGCCACATTATTAGAGGCTCGTTCACCTGCACATCTACCAATGTGATATATGCCATCATGTGCCAGCAATGCCCCTCTGCCATGTACATTGGCCAAATCGGACAGTCTCTACGTAAAAGAATAAATGGACACAAATCAGATGTCAAGAATTATAACATTCAAAAACCAGTTGGAGAATACTTCAGTCTCCCTGGCCACTCGATTACAGACCTAAAAGTTGCAATATTACAACAAAAAAACTTCAGAAACAGACTCCAATGAAAGACTGCTGAATTGGAATTAATTTGCAAATTGGACACCATTAAATTAGGCTTGAATAAAGACTGGGAGTGGATGGGCCATTACACAAAGTAAAACTATTTCCCCAGGCTTATTTTTCCCCCCTACAGTTCGTCATATCTCCTTGTCAATTGCTGGAAATGGGTCATTTTCATTACCACTACAAACAGTTCTTTTTCTCTCCTGCTGATAAAAGCTCACCTTAGGCCTTGGCTACACTCGCGGATTCACAGGTTAAAGTGTTCTCCCACTGGTTTTTGAGTATTTTGATTCCGAACAGTCTCTACGCAAAAGAATTAATGGACACAAATCTGACATCAGGAATCAAAATACTCAAAAACCAGTGGGAGAACACTTTAACCTGTCTGGTCATTCAGTGACAGACCTGCGGGTGGCTATATTACAACAGAAAAACTTCAAAAACAGACTCCAACGAGAGACTGCTGAGCTAGAATTGATATGCAAACTAGACACAATCAACTCCGGTTTGAATAAGGACTGGGAATGGCTGAGCCATTACAAACATTGAATCTATCTCCCCTTGTAAGTATTCTCACACTTCTTATCAAACTGTCTGTGCTGGGCTAGCTTGATTATCACTTCAAAAGTTTTTTTTCTCTTAATTAATTGGCCTCTCAGAGTTGGTAAGACAACTCCCACCTGTTTATGCTCTCTGTATGTGTGTATATATATCTCCTCAATATATGTTCCATTCTATATGCATCCGAAGAAGTGGGCTGTAGTCCACGAAAGCTTATGCTCTAATAAATTTGTTAGTCTCTAAGGTGCCACAAGTACTCCTGTTCTTCTTTCAGCTGATGCAGCAACTCCTGGTGTCGGACGCCATCAGGTGGTCGAGGGACATAGAACACATCCTCGGACATCAGCAATACCAGGAGGGTTGAGCTGGAGTGCTGATCAGAAGCGCAGTGGGAAAAGTATCTGAAATACTTTTCTCATGTATTGTATTTTCCAAATGGACAATCTACCCTAAATACTCAATTACTGAGAGTCAATCTACACTCATTCCTATATTTGCTTTCTACACCCAACTCTCTGTATGAGTTTTGTACCCGAGTATTTGGATTCTAATATCTAAACAGTATTGTTAAATTTATTCTCCTTAATTTGGGTTATTGCTAGGGTGACTAGATAGCAACTGTGAAGAAATGGGATGGGGGTGGGGGGTAATAGGTGCCTATATAAGAAAAAAAACCCAAAAATGGGACTGTCCCTTTGAAAACGGGACATCTGGTCACTCTAGTTACTGCTGATTATGCACGATATGTATCTTATGACTTTTTAAAACAAACTTTGTATTGTGGATAATCTAAGCACTATGCCCAGATGTACAGACACACTTTTTTTAACCTGTGTACTATATCATTTTTTTAACCTTAGCTTTAATAAAATTTTAAATCTGACATTGAATAACATGGCAGCACAAAGCCCAAAACCTTATTACAATTACTGACTTCTTCATGTGAGAGGGAAATTTCTAATCAGACAATGTGGTTTTTTGAATAGAGAAACACTGACATAATAATTCTGTTAACTCGTGGGAAGACCCTTGGCTGAGTCATAAGGGAAAGTGCATTTACAAAGCCCCATGCGGTATGTGGAGTTCCCAGAAGTACTGGGAATGGTCTCCCAAAGCCTTATCTTCTGTTGCAGTAGGGTTTGGTAAATCTCCCCTTCTAATTGACCTGCAGGACTTTCATCCATCTCTCCACAGACCTGGCAGAGACTTCTTCTTCCCTGTCCCACGGAGGGTGCTCTGGCTTTCACTTCCCCTTTTATTCTGGGCTATTCCCCACCCCTACATATGTATATCATGACGTCCATAATGAAACCTCAGGAGATCAGGGTCCATTAAGCTGAGTAATTATGAGAAATACTTGTTTTAGATTTGTACAGTAGTCAGATTAGTGGTAGCTGATTTGTATATACTGTTTAGGTGTCAGTCTTTGAAGATACTCCTGTTAACGCTGCAAACATATCTCCTAAATTGCAGTAAATGTACTACTCCCCGACAGTCACCAAAACTCTTGTCAAGGAAAGCCTTGAGTTGAAGGGAAGGATTAAAGAAACAGACAGGATTTTATGCATCGCTAATGGGAAATGACCTGGCGTATTTCAATAGCTCATGGAGCACCTATCAATATGGCTTCTTGGATGCTTACTTACAAATGTTTGAATCATGCAGTAAACAAAGCTACCTGCAGTGGGTAGTATTAGCCTAAACTGCTGCCACCACCAGACGTGTTCACAAAGCAAACAAATCAACCCAAAGTTAAACAGAGGAATGCATAGCAGATGATGCCCTTAAACTTTGCTAGGCCTGGGATTCTACAGGCTGTCAAAGCCATCCAGGCTCACGGTCCTCTGCTCAGAAAGTCCCATACTGACAGCAGGTGCCTCCCACCTACCTTAATTGCTGTAGTGGGGGAAGATGGAAAGAGGCTTTGTCAGACAATCAGATCACTCAGGCTTGTAAAGATTCTTGCCAACACCCTGAGCTGCCCCCACAAGTGAACAGGAGTTATAATGGTAGATGCTATTAGTATTACTGGTCATTAGCTGTGTTGCAGCCAATGGTATCCTGTTTGTCTTACTGAACACAGGCACTTGTCCCAGAGGGCTTATACTTAGATGCAGACATTACATACATACTGCCATTATTAATTTACTCTTTTGATTGTGGGAGCATGTTAGGGCCAAGAAGTGCCTTAAAGGTATCCCAAAAAGGTCCAGAAAGAGTTTATAAAGTGGGGTTAAAAAGCATTTCAGAAAATTCCCCAAAGGTCCAGAAATAGGCCCAAAATCACCTTCGGAAGGTCAAAAAGCTCCCAAAGTTCCAGAAAAGTTAACAGGTTCCAAAACTGTCCCAGAAAAATTGATGTAAACAATTTGCTCTGGACCTGTCCCAGCAAATGCTGAAACATTATTATTTGCATTTCAGTAGCTTATGGAGGCTGCGACTAAGAGCTGAGCTGTAGTGTGCTAGGCACTGTACAAACACATAGTAAGTGACACTCTCTTCCCCAAAGAGAGTTACAGTCTAACTAGCAAGACAGACAAAGGGTGGGAGACAGGAAGGATTATTATCCCCATTTTACAAATGGGGAGCTGAAGCACAGACTGATTTAGATTGTGAGCAACTTTATGTATGTGTGTAATGTTAAGCACGTGCATTAGTGGTTGCAAGGTTAGGGTCTTCACCAGTGTGTAATGGCTGTCCTGTGCCTTGCACACTCAAATGCCATCTCTTTCTCAAGAAAATGTTAGGGGAAGATCCTGTGATTTGATAGATTTGATCTTTTCTGGTTATAGACCCGCTCTGGGCCCTGTTATGTATTGAGGCCTCCAAAAGAGATGCATTCTTTCCGGTACTAAAAAGGCAGCTGCCTCTGACCGCTTGTGCATAGCATTTGGGTTTCACATGATGTTCCGTGACATATTTTTACCACATTTCATATCTTAGACCTTCATCGCTCTGCAAACGTTTAGCCTTTCTGCAAAACCGTGTTGTTGTTTTTTTGTTTTTTGCTTCATATCTGTGAAACTCTCTGGAAGGGTCGAAAATCTGACTACAACCCCCAACAGTTATAAATGAGATGGACGAGGCATAAATGATTAGTTTAAAATCCTAGTTAAAGGTTCTTGTCCTTGCTAGTGATGAGAGCAGCTGCTCCAGTTAAAGTGTCAAATAATATTTCAGCTAAGCGTTGCTTTTTACGGCTCATGTCAGTTTCTTTTTAAATTTGGGTGTTATAGGGCTAGTTTGTGCCCTTGCAGTGGCTGATTACTGCACAAGCCCACAGGGTCTGTGCCCAGGGCCCCTGACCAATTTGGGGGCCCATGCAAGAGAGCTGGAGCCCTGGCCCTGCCCCCTGCTCCTCCTCTCCCCCTGGGGCTCTGCTGCCCTGCTCTTTCTCTTCCCCTGAGGCTCTGGCCCCTGGCAAGGTCAGAAGCCGGAGCCCAGCTGTGGTAGGGTTAGCATATTCCCTCCTCCCTCTCCTGCATGAAGCTGACCCAAGCCCCTCTCCCCCATCCTCCATGTGGAGTTGGCCCAAGCCCCTCCACTCACCCCCCCCAACCCCATTTTGGCAAAACTGGGCATTTGTCCAATTTGCTTCTGCCACCTGATCATCAGTTGGCAAGAGCAATCGGGACAAATGCCCAGTTTTGGCAAAAAAGTCAAGACGTTCGGGGCAGGGCTTAAAAAGGGGACCGTCTCAGCTAAAACAGGGCACACGGTCACTCTAGGCTGTAGTAAGAGCCACCCAGAGAGATCAGGCAGATGTGGGGAGCGCTGAACCCTCCAGCTGCCCTGGGCAAGGGGCCATAGTGCTCGAGAGCAGCCCCCAGCCTGTGTCCCTCCCCCCCCAGGGCATGCTGCCCAGGGCACATGGAGGGTCAGGGGCTCCCCACAGTGGCCTGGGCTTCCTGGGCAGCTCTTACCATGGCCTGGTTTCTGGCCAGGCCAAGGGGGCGGGGCCTTGGGGGGGGAAGAGGAGGAACAGGGTGTGGTAACCTGTGTCAGGGGTTCTTTGTGCCCAGGGCTCCAATAAATCTTAATCCGCCTCTGGGCCTTTGTGCAAATACAGGGCAAGGTGGTCCCCTCTCTTGTAAAAGGGTTAATTGCACAAGGGGACCAGAGAGACTGCTACGTTTGTTTCAGGTAGGGTGACCAGATAGTAAGTGTGAAAAATTGGGACAGGGGTTGGCGAGGGGGTGGGGGGGAATAGGAGCCTATATAAGACACAGTCCTGAATATCGGGACTGTCCTTATAAAATCGGGACATCTGGTCACCCTAGTTTCAGGGTGCATATCACCCCAGCAGGGATGGGGAAGGGACAGGGCCATGTCCTCAGCAGCCCTAAATCCTGACCACAGAACCATCTGGGCACGCTGGGAGTTGCAACATAGAGGACATTGCACCCGGCACACTCCCCATGCACACCAGGAGGTTTGAAGGGCAACTGCATCTCATTGAGACACAACTCCTCTTTGAGCAGTCTCTGGGGCGGGAAGATTCTGCATTGCTCCCCACTCCAGGCTGCATCAAGAAGGCTAGCCCATGCTCTGTAGGAAGACAAAGTGGTTAAGAAGAAGAGCTATCAAATTGCTGCATGAAAGAATTACTTGGAGTTGCTGAAAAAAAGAACACAGGCCAGCCTGTGTGGGATCATGGGAGGGGTGAGCTTAGAGGCTCTTGTTGGAAACTTGGCCCTGAGTTAGTTTTCACAGACTTATTGAATTGAAGAGAGTTTTGCCATGCAAAAATGCTCTCAGACACTGAGTCAGGGGTAGCCGCAAGCACAGCAACCACAGACTACAAGATCTCCTATCTTGCCATCAAGGAGTTTGAGCTCACGCTCATTATAGCATGTTTGTTTCCTGCCTGTTAAACGTGTTCAGGTACCAACTACACAAATATTGCATGTAATAATACCTTTTAAGGCAGAGTTTAAAAGTATCGCTCATACTGCAATTCATCTATGGAAAGGATTGCTTAGTTTTTCAAACATCTTAGCAGTAACAATATCTACACACTGAAGCCCAAGACATGGAAGTTTTAAATAGTCTACTGTTTTTCATGTTCTCACAAAAAGTGGCTAAAAATAAGCTGATTATTTTGAAAGAATCTGATGAGTCACTGAAAAAATTCCAGTCAGATAAATTGGTTGCAGTGAATTATTTGAGCAGCTCTAATTACCAGTAAGAAATGATTCATGTTAATAAATATTCACCAGAGATGCTTCCAGTCACCACCAAGGCTCTCATCTTCCAGTCATGTTATGAACGTCTGGGCAACAACGCAGCCAAAGCAATGGTTTATCTTTCCCGGCCAAATCAAGTCATGGGAATTAGGCTTGAGTAAAGATTGAGTTAAAAACCACTTAGGACTTCAGAATGTGGCCCCTGTTGTACACCAAAAACTCTCACCTTCTTTAGTGGGAAGCATGGGTGTGCAGGGAATGGAGGATTGGACCTCTGAAGACCAGTTACAGGGAAATCCAGGTTTCTTCAGGAACAGAGCCAAAACTGATGCTATATCCTCACCAACTTGTCTTGAGACTCAGGCTTAGTCTAGCAGTCTGGAGGTTCACATGGGGGTCACGTCCAAGTAGCTGTGCTGAACGCTGGGTGTGTGTGTGTGGAGGTGGGAGTAGAATCTTCCTCCCTAAGATGAAATGGCACCTGTAGGCTTTTAGGCAATACCCCGTAGCAGGAAAGGCTGGAAAAATGCACATCGCCGCAAATCTCCAGTGCTCCTCTTTTCTGAGTGTTGCCATGCTGGGGACTTGAATGGAACAGAGCCCTGTATTGAGTTCCCCTTTTTGTCTAGGTCATGGAGTCCATAAGGCATAGTTAGAAACTTGTGATAAATAGCGAGGTCACACATCCTTGCATTTGTATTACAAGACCCAGCAATTCATTGGACTTGATATTTTTAGTCATTTGGAGATAAAATGTCTTGGTGCTGAAGCATACAGTACCCCTTTTGTGCCTATGAAGAGAAGTGGAGGTTTGAATGATCCATGTAGTGCCTGATGCAATGCCCACTGACTTCAATGGACGTTGGATCAGACCCTTGTAACATCCATGCCCCTGCATTTATGACATTAAGCCAGCTCCAATGTTAGTAACTGGAAGCCAGCTTTTAATTTCAGTTCAGTGCAGCTTTACCATCAGAAATACATCAGGCTGACATTTCCAAAACAAGCAGGTGATGCGGATGCCCAATTCCGATTGATTTTAATCAGATTTGGGAGGCCAGATCCCTTCAGTGAATGAAAATCTCAGCCTTAATGTCTTAAACTTAAATAACGAGGAGTCCGATGGCACCGTAAAGACTAACAGATTTATTTGGGCATAAGCTTTCGTGGGTAAAAAAAACACATCTTCCAATGCATGGAATAAAATTACAGATACAGGCATAAATATATATTGGCACATGAAGAGAAGGGAGTTACTTTACAAGTAGAGAACCAGGGTTGACAGGGCCAATTCAATCAGGGTGGATGTGGTCCACTCCCAATAATTGATGAGGAGGTGTCAATACCAAGAGAGGGAAAATTGCTTTTGTAGTGAGCCAGCCACTCCTCTCTTGGTATTGGTCCCTTCCCAGCAACATTGTATCTATTTGTTAATAATGGAAGGCCTGATTTTCAGAAGACTTCATGAGAAATTTTAGGTATTCAGCAATTTCCAAAAAATCAAGTCATAAATCTGCGGAAGGTTTAATCTCTTGTGTCTATATACAAGGATTGGAAAACAACATTGCTAATAAGAAACACGTTAGAATTCATTCTGTTACCTAGCAGTTCTGTATTCTTGGGGAACCAGGGCACAGTACCCAGCTGTCTGACTCATGAAAGACCTTTCCACCCCCAGCCCCTGTTTGTACCAAAACCGATCAGAAGAAAGACTTACAAAAATCAATGGAAAGGCAATGGGAGACACACCTAAATCCCTAGGACAAGGGTGACAGGTTTAAGGAAACTCCCCTAGCCTCATTTGCATCGAAGATGGGACAGGGAGGCATCTCCATTAGCATACAGAATGGAGAACAGAGATTCCAAGGCAAAAACTGCACGGAACTCTGAGACCAAAAAAGCAGGGAAGCACTGCATGATGGGGGAATCTCTGCTCCAGATGTTAATGAACCCACGCCTGCACACACCCAGCTCAGTAGTTATCAGACCAATTCTAGTAATAAATCCTTCCTTGGTATTTAAAATAGTGACGCTCCCTAACTGCATTATGAGCTCCCTCCAAGGAACACCGCCCATAGCGAGGAATGATGAGCTTCCATTGTCTAGCCTGAACAAAACAACTTTGGTATACTCCCTTGAGCAATCACTTTACCCATAAACAAATCTAGTGTTCTCCCTTGAACCACTGTTTTCAAAAACCCCTATGCATGCTCAAGTAAGTGTTCTGATGCCTGGATCCAAAATCTGCACCACTGGGACTTCATCTTCTCCTGAATATACTAAATTCAGGTAAAGTCCTGCTGGCTCAAAGATGTCTTTTTCAAAATGTAAAAAAGAATAGAGAATGATACCATTTTATATCTGATTCTGGTTTAGTCCAAAAAAGTAACATTAATTAAATAAAAGAAATACTGGAGCAACAGTACAAATAAATTACAACGACATTACTGTATTTGATAAGAACATTGAAAGTCTAATTTAAATAAAGAAATACTAAGAATGTTTCAAGATACGATTTCTTGTCATCTTTTGCCAACTTTATCTAGGTTCTGTAAGAGTCTGAAAGGCGTGAGATCTTATCACAGGCCATGTGCTGCCATCTGACAATTATTTGGTTTAGTTTTTTGTTTGTTTTTAATTTGTCCTCATGAGCTATGCTGGATTGAAGGCACTGGACAGTACATATCTCCATTTATTTGCAGGTACAGTGTAGCCAGCAGTAATGAACGTTTCTCAACACCATCTCACCAGTATACCACTACCTTGTCCTGGGGAGCTCTTAAGAAGTGCCAGAAAGTAGATCAGTCTCAGTGTCTCAATACCTTGCTGTTAATAAGGCAGCCAACAGTGCTGTGGACTCCTATCTGCTAGGATCTGGACTAAACACTAATACTGAAGGATCAGCTCCCAACTTAGACCCTGCAGTTCTATTTGCAAGGGATTGATGCCAAGCCAAACCCTGCAGATGTAAGGTTCAAGTTGAAACAAACTGTGGTGGAATTATCAAAAATAGTCATAAATGTACTAAATGCTATGTCTTGCAAGATTTGTTAAGTACAGTACAAGATTTGAACAAACATAAAGAATCAAACATTTGAAATATACATTTCCATGAATTCCAGACCTGTACAGTAGCTTGATGCAGGGGTTTTATCTGTATGCTCTAAGCTGGTAATTTATGGTAACTCTTAAGGCAAGGAATTCTTCTTGATTTCTGCCTTCCCCTGATGATGTCAGGTAAATTAAATCCAAATGTCTAAAGCTTATTAGAAATATTTACAGGGCTTTAATTTGGGTCTACCATTTCCAGTGTTTAACTACAAATGCTACTGCATGCATGTAAACCCTGAGATCTTCCTTTTCTATTAGAACTACAAAGTCCCCTTAGAAGCTAAAATTGGTGCTGAAAGTGTACGAGAAAAGGATTGAGCCTTGAGAATAAATTTGTCAAGTTTTAGTTTGACTTTAAGGAAACCAGTCAATTGACAGTAGCTGCTCCTTGCAAAGCGTGGTTTAGAATGAAAATACTGGTGGGCTGTGGTTTAAGTAAATTGGGAGGCAGACAGCAGATCCCTCTTCTGATAGGCATTAGTACTCCTCCGACATGCATGCATTGTGACAAAGCCATATCAAGATGTTGTGATGCCCCAAACATGTGACCTCCATCTCTTTTGGGGGACACTTTAATCACTGCCAGCAGAACCCTCATTAAAGCACTGTTGATGGTTGAAACCTCTACTGTTCCTTTGAAAGTGTGGTCAAATTTAAATTTTCCGATGTCTGTGCTGCTTCCTGTGATTCTTTTGAATTTTTCAACTTGAGGCTGGTATTGGTGGATGACGGATATCTCCGTCTTGTCAGACTCCTGTAGAAATCTTTTCTAGCATGTTCACTAGCCAATACATAGATGATTGGATCAGCAACACTGTTAGCAGTGGATAAACACAGAAATGCCGCAGAAGTAGAATATATGTGGTGTTCAAATGAACATGAGTCCTTCTGATGCAAAAGAAAGTTTATGGATCTTATCAGGAGCACCAAATGGTAGGGAGCAAAGCAGATCAGAAAAATGGTGATGACGGCCATAGCCAAGTACTTCACTTTGGCTTTTTGGCGTTCTCCCAAGCTGTTGCTTATTTCGGTACTTTGGAAAATTCTGTAGTTTGTGAAAATGAGGATTATGCAAGGAATGGCAAATCCAATTAGGAACCTGGCAAAGTTGAAATAAGCCAATTGTAAGTTGAGTGGTAAAGTCTCAAAGCAGGTTGTACGGTTTGAAGTCTGCTCGCCATCCTGTAAAATAAATACTGGGCAGTGGATTACTAAAACTGCAGAAAAGAGAATGAATGTGATGAAGATTGCAGTTCTCTGATGCCTTGCTCCCTTGGATTCCAAAGCATACACCACTGCTACATAGCGATCAATAGAAATGCAACACAAGAGCAGAATGCTGATATATATGTTGCAGAAAAAGATATATCCTGTTAGCTTGCAAGCCATTGACCCCATTTCCCATCTGTGTTGGTTTTGTACATAGATAGCCCAGAGGGGTAGGGTACTCAAGTACATCAGCTCGCACAGCGATAAGCCAAAAATATAGATGGCAAGAACGTTCTTCCCTCGGATTTGTATAAATGTTAGCCATGTAGTAAAGCAATTCGCTGGCAAGCCTAAAGCAAAAACAATACTGTAGCACACAACCAGCAGTCTCCTGCTGTCTTCATAGGGCATTGGTGGGTAGCAGACTTCCGGACTGCTGGATTCATTCATTATGGGGATGCAGCGGTGTGCAGAAACCCCAGGATAGCTTTTCCCGATTTGTGTTTCCTGTGAATCAAAAGACACGATGGAAAGTTAGCAGCTGTAAAAGACTGTTAAAAATGTGACAGTAAAGGTAATGGTCTGACAACAGAGGGCTAGATTGTGCAGCCCTTCCTCACCTTGATTTCACTGGCACTGCTTACGTGAATGGGTGCTCACCAGGACAGTTACACAAGCTAGCTCATAGGGAGTTTGTGGATGCTGCCATGTTGCAGGTGGTTTTAAACCAGAGCTACTCCACTGAAGTCAAAACTGTTGTAACAGAGTGGAGGATCAGGCCCATTGAGTTTGTGACTTCTTACTGTTTGCATTGCAGGGGTACCTCGGAGCCTCAATCATAGACCAAGGACCCCTTTGTATTAGGCACTGTACAAACACAGAACAAATGGATGGGTCCAGCCCCGAAGAGCTTATAGTCTAATCGAGTTTACACTCTCTTTCCACAGGGTCCATCTGAGAACTACTCTTTTGTGACTGGGACCTAGTACATAAACCAGAGAATCTGTGACATAAACAAGATGCTGCCTTCTCCTAATTGTCTGTTTTTGTGATCAGGTTTCTTTCCCCATTTCCCACAGCTCTACCACAGGCAGCGTGAGTAGTGCCATATGCTTAACAGCCCCCCCCCCCTCCCCCGACTCTTTGCCTACACACCCGACTTCTGATTTCAAACCCTAATGGAGCTGTAGGATAACAACCTGTTTAAGCTTTTCATTCGCTGCCTGCTGTCCCAGTGCTTTGGCAGGGAGATAGGGGGGAAATGGCACCCATGTCCTATGGAGGAAGAAGTGTTAGAGAAAGCAGGAGGTTTTGGGGACTCATGGCCAATACAGGGCCACACTGAGCACCAGTCATTTTCCCAGTTATGTATAACACAGGATTAATTTTCACACTGTTTCCCAATTAGCCACATTATTTAAAAAAAAATCCCTGAAGCATGCTATTCACTGCGCAGAGTACAACCTGCACTGTTTTAGTTCAATAAGGAACAGGAATGCTTCTCTCCATCAGAGGCGCTCCAAACGCTTCACAAACTTTAAGGGCTCCATTGCACATTGGGCACGGTGAGGACCTGCACTACCACATGAGAGACTGTGCCTCGGAACTCGTGGGTGTGCACGGGAACCGCAAGCACTTCTAAACCTGTGATGGAATGCATCCAGCTTCCTCCACATGCCAGGCCCACTCCAGAAGCTGGTATGTAAGGGGGCAGGGTCACAGCTCCACCACTTCCCCACCCACCCCAGATCTCTTTGATGCTCCACATTCAGAGAGGCAGTAGACTGCTAATCTGCTTGTGTGACATTATTAATACAAACTGTGACCGTATAGATCATTGTTGCAAGCAAGGTCCTATAGTGGCACCAAATCTTGTACATAGGAGATCAAGTAAGGTGTCTCTGAAAAGGTTATGATTTGCTGGTTATGATTATGCTATCCGTACTTGTATCTCAATGTGTTTGATTTTAAATAGCATTAGTGAAGCATTTAGTCAGCTTCTTGATAAAGGAATCTTCAGATTAAATGCCCAATCAAGAAACACTTAACTGACAATCTTCAGATTAAGTTCCCAATCAAGAAACATTTAACTGACAATGGACCTTGGGAGACTCCAATCCACATATGAGGAGCCTCCCTGGGAACGTTCAAGGCAGTACGTGAGCAATGGCTGCTCTACCTGTAAAGAACTGAGTCATGCATGGACATGTGACTTGCCCAGGTGACTCCAAACTCCACCTTGCTGCTGTGATTTTCCACAGTAAGAACAAAAGGGTCCTTCCACATGGCAAAGAATATAAAAGGCCCTGGAAACCTCTCCACTTTGGCTTCAATCCTACTTTTTACCTCTGGAGGAACTTTGCTACATTGAAGCTCTAAACAAAAGACTGAATGACCCATCCAAGTTGTGGAGGTACTCCAGAGACTTGATTTGAGCCTGCAGCTTATTCCATCACTGCTACAAGCCTGAACCAAGAACTTTGCCATTCCTGTATGTAATTGATTCCTTTAACAAATTTTAGCACTCAATTATATTTCTTTTTATGAATATACCTTTAGATTTTAGATTCTAAAGGATTGGCCACAGTGTGATTTGTGGATAGGATCTGATTGGTATATTGACCTGGGTCTGCGGCCTGGTCCTTTGGGATCGGGAGAACCTTTTTTATTTTACTGGGGTATTGGTTTTCATAACCATTCATCCCCATAAGGAGCAGTGCTAGTGGTGATACAAGGGAACTGGAGTATCTGAGGGAACTACTTGTATGATTTCTGGTTAGCCAGTGGGGTAAAACTGAAGTCCTCTCTGTTTGGCTGGTTTGGTGCCTTAAATAGTAAAGGAACTCCAGCTTTGGGCTGTAACTGCCCTGCTCTAACCAATTTGTCCTGCACTGATACTCTCAGTAGTGTCCCGCCACAGACAGCTTTGTTGCAGCGGCGTAGTAGTGCTAGGATCCACAGAACCAGGTCAATTAAGCTTTGGATCAGAACTCCTCACTATCCAAATTGGAATTTTGGTATTGAAAGTTTTGTTGGTTAAAGATCAGTGACCATGAGCCAGAAAGCATCAGCAGAAGCAATGAAACTGCAAGCCCTGAGAGAGAGCCTGCAATTGGAACATAAACAAAAACTGGCAGAAATTCGAATGAGAGAGAAGCAAGCCTCATGCTGGAAAAAGAAGCTGCTGAAAGACAGAACAGGGCCGCCCGGGGGCGGCGGGGGGGAGGGGGGGAGACAAGTGGGGCAATTTGCCCCCGGCTCCGGGCCCCGCAGGGCCCCCACGAGAGTTTTTCGGGGCCCCGGAGTGGGGTCCTTCACTCGCTCTGGGGGCCCCGGAAAACTCTCGCGGGGTCCGGGTCCTCGGAGCTTCTTCCACTCCGGGTCTTCGGTGGCAGTTCGGCAGTGGGGGGTCCTTCCGCCCCGGGACCCGCCGCCGAAGGGCCGGGTCTTCGGCGACAATTTGGCGGCGGGGGCCCCCTGCCGCTGAAGACCCCAGGCCCCCTGAATCCTCTGGGCGGCCCTGAGACAGAAGGAAGCTGCTGAAAGACAGAGAGAAGCTAAAAATGGCTGAATTGGAAAGAGAAGCTGCTGAGAGAGAGGAAAGGGCTCGTAGAAGGCGCATGAAACAGCTGGCTGCTGAAGAGAGGGTTCACCAGATGCAACAAGAAACTGCTAGACTTAAGCTCCAAGTCCAAAAAGCAATGGAATAACAGCAGAAAACTGTATCAGCTTGAAAGTCCAGTTTATAACAATGTTGGTATGTTCTATTACTCTGAGCAGTTTTCTGTGTTTAACCCATTATGCTATGACCAGGGGGAGGGGGACTCTAACCTGGTGGGAAAGAGCTGTTTGTCGGTGCAAAAAAGCAATTTGTCCTGAATAGAGACTCTCAGTAGTGTCCCACCAAAGGCAGCATCGTTACAGCTTGGTCTTTATGTGACCTATGCAAAGGGAGGGGAGGTTCCTTCTGCCCAGTCCTTGCCCTCCCCACAATGTGCACCCTGGTAAGTGCCGAGCAAAACTTGATCCTAACTAATTAACTCTCATAACATCCCACGGAGGCAGGTAAGTATCAGAGATGGGAAGTATAAGGCACAGGGAGGTGAAGTGCCCCAAGTTGCACTGGAAGCCTGTGTCTGAGAGAGGGTAGAGCCCAGATCTTCTACCTGCCAGCCTTGTGCCCTGTTCGCTGGGAGCCAGATTCTGGTTCCCTCATTCCTGGGGAAGAACACCATCCTCCATAAGAAATCTCACTGACTTCAACACAGCCTAGCACGACTCACTGGGGGAGGGCATCAGAAGCTAGCCCTAAACCACGGTGCCTCTTTAATAAAACAAAGCCGCTGCTCAGTCCCAAAGCCGCCACCACCATCAAATGCTCCCCATCAAACTGAAGAGCAAAGGCACAAGCAAAACTCCAGGTGCTAGTGGGGACTGCAGAGGCAGATTCCTAAAAGTAGCCATCATGTAGGGCCAGCCTGTGGTCCCCTTGCTCACTGGAGTCAACGGGGATACTCATGGAGTAAGGTGCGACTCACCGAGGGGGAGGGGAGAAATCAGAATGGGACCCTTTATAGATACTGTTGCCCTTTAATGCACTGTTGTTGCTCTCACTTAGGGCTTGGATTCTACCCTCCGTTCCCAGCTACTCACCCGGAGAAGCCAATCGTTTCAGTGAAGTGAGGTAGCAGTTCAGGCGAGTAAGGGAGCTAGTCAGGCTCCTCATCAGAACATGGGCAGCACCTGTCTGACACTTCTTGGAAACAACAGGAAGTCACGGTGCAAATGGCCCTCGCTTTTATAAATAAGTTAGAGACACGAGAACAAAGAGAAGAACGTAAACAAATGTCGGAAGCGAAGGCCAAGGAAAGGAAGAAAAGCAAAGCGCTCTGAACAGGAGGGCTAAGCACCCTGGTGGGGCCACCAATGACGAGAACAAGACATGGAGCACGTCATCAGTGTTAACCACCCTAGCCTAGGCGAGTGAGAGAAAGGCTAGTCTATAGCGTTCCATCTGGCCACCTAGACACAGCCCAGTGTAAGGGGATTGGAGAGGAGCCAAAGTGTGGTCAGATTTGGCCATCTGGAACTCCTGGGCATGTACAGGTAGCATACTTACTGCTCTGCTCCTTTACAGCTTGCAGGTAACTGCCCCCCCGCTCAGCTGGCTAGCTCTACAGCTCAGTGCACAAGGGCTTGTCAGGAACAGGGCCCCAGCTCCTCCCTGCCATTCCCTTGCCCCTTTGGGGCATCTTGCACCCCTAGGGTTTAGGCACAGAGCAGCCCCTGCACTCCCCTCATGCAGGGACTGCTGTTTTGCCTGGCTCTCAGAGGTGAACATTTTTCTTTTTTTTTTGCTACATTTTTCATAAAATTATGATGGGGAGAAAAGAAGCCACTGGAAAGCACTGACAAAAATCTTCATCGGGATCTCTACAGAGTGGGTAGAAATTGCTGAGAGGTTTGAAAACAGTCAAAAAAACCCCCAAAACCATATAACCCCCTCCGCCCCCCCCCCAACCCAATGTTTTCTTTTTAAGCAGCTCTATCCTGGCCTTTCTGTAGGATGCACAATTGATTTGGGCAGGTTCCTTTTACTCATAGGATCATAGAATATCAGGGTTAGAAGGGACCTCAGGAGGTCATCGAGTCCAACCCCCTGCTCAAAGCAGGACCAATCCCCAACTAAATCATCCCAGCCAGGGCTTTGTCAAGCCTGACCTTAAAAACTTGTAAGGAAGGAGATTCCACCACCTCCCTAGGTAACCCATTCCAGTGCTTCACCACCCTCCTAGTGAAAAAGTTTTTCCTAATATCCAACCTAGACCTCCCCCACTGCAACTTGAGACCATTACTCCTTGTTCTGTCATCTGCTATCACTGAGAACAGTCTAGATCCATTACTCCTGGGTTTTCTCTGACTCTACACCACTATAAGGACCAGGCAAAATCTGGCCTGTAGGCTTTTTCTCCATGGATTTTTTAAAATCCATACAAACAAAAGTGAAGGCTGTTGTTGCAGGTGCTGTTGTTTTGGGGAGGTTTAACAACTGTCGCTCATAATCAGGCAAGTGTGAAGGGTTATGGTTTTGCTAGGTAGGAGCTCATGTTGTTCGGTTCTAATCCACATGCAGTCACATCCCAAGACTCTGGTTCAAACTGAGCCAAAATCTCAAAGCAAAATACAACTACAGCTACCGAGTGTCACTTGATTTCGTTTGATTAATGTCACATAGTTTCAAGGCAATATCATAGAACAACCAGGTCCGCTCACAACTGCGCCACATTTGCTCAAAAGGTTTGTGAATCTTAAGCCCTTTTCCAAAGTACCTGGTATGAGCTTGAAATTACACTTAAACCAGGCAAATTTGGAGTAGTCAGACCTCCACTCCAGGAATGGGGCTCGATTCTGTGCTATGTCTCCAAAGAGCTGCAGCACAGAAAGCGCAGCCCAAGAGAGCAAAGGTGGCAGAAGCACCCCTCAGGGGAAGTTAGAGAAGCCTCAGGGGCTGCTCTAACTTATGGCAGCCCAGAATCCCCCCATAACGTCAAGCACTACAAGCATGGCCCCACCCACTATCCCACCAACTACACTGGGGCCTGAGAAGGGAAGCAGCACATAGCTACACTAGTCATGTGTGGGGGGGAAGTTCTACACTGTCTCCTCTGTGGCCCCTATATACCACTGGAAAGATGTCTAAGGGAGCAGAATCCATCCTACTTTTGCAACATTTTAAAAAGCTAAGATAAAAGCAAATGAGCATTTTTTAAAAAGGTTAATGGGAAAGTTGCGGAAGTAACACAAGCTTCCCTAATGAGCTGGCACTGTTATGTCACCTCCCATCTACCGTGTGGCATCTGGCTCCTGATCCTGTAAACACTTAGGCCTTGGCTACACTGGCAATTCACAGCGCTGCACTTGCTGCGCTCAGGGGTGTGAAAAAACACCCCCCCGCGCGCAGCGAGTGCAGCGCTGTAAAGCGCCAGTGTAATCAGCGCCTGCAGCGCTGCACGCTCGCTCGCAGCGCTGCACGCTATTCCCCTCGGAGAGTGGCGCGATTACACTCGTGCTTCGGCAGCGCTGTGAATCTGCAAGTGTAGCCAAGACCTCACACACACAAGGAAGTTTACTTCATTGGGACTAAGTGTGGCCATAGAATATGGATGGTCCAGTGGTTAGGGAGCTAATCTGGGACTTCAGAGACCAGAGTGCAATTCCTTGCTCTGCCACAGACTTCATATGTGACCACAGGCAAGTCATTTAGTCTCTCTGTGCCACAGCTGTAAAAGGGGGATAACAGCACTGCCTTACCTTACGGACTCAAATACAATGGTAATGGGAGCCGTAGAAGCACTCTGGATAGATTAGGCCCTTAGACGGTAAGCTGCTTGGAGTAGCAAAACTCTATGTGCATCTGTAACACTATATAAATAGTAACAGGAATGTAAGAGTTTGTGTGTATATATATAGCTTTGCGTAGCTCACCACAACCAGAGGTTTGCTTGCTGTCAGGAGTGTCTGAGTGAAGATAAATTTCCAATCATGACAAATGAGTGGGCAAAGTACAGGAAGGAACGTGTGTGCTGAGTTCTGACACCCTCACTCCTAAATGTCTTACTCCTAGAGTAGTCCTGGCACTGCTGGAGGGGAAAAGTGCTACTTAGTGTGAGCGCGGGGATCGGAACCCAGCTGTGTTTGTAGAGGAATTAATCAGCTCTATGCAAAGGAAACAAACTAACTGAGCTGGCACACCATGGCACACCATATGCATTAGGAGTGTAGGGGGGTGATCACCCGCTCCTGCCCTGAAGGGCTTAAAACAGCCCTGGGAGAGGGCTGTGGCAGGGAAAGCAGCTGCAGCTGGGCCACGCCCCAATCAGGCCTCAGCTGGCCCTATATAAGAGGCTGGGAGCCAGGAGCTAACAGACTCCCTCTAGCTTCTGAGAGGGAGGGACCTGGCTGCAGGGACCTGAGCGGAGCAGGGCTGGGGAAAGGCAGAGCAGCTGGGGAGGCTCCAGCCTGGAAAGCCCCAGGCTGCGGCCTAGCCGAAGGCCAACGAGTACTGGGGGTTGCAGAGGGCAGCCCAGGGGTAGGCAAAGGCAGCAGATCCAAACCCAACCTTGCCGGTGATGAGTAGGCTGGTACTGCAGTCTGCCCCAGGGCGTGGGGGCTAGACAATGACTGGCAGTAGCTTTATACTGAGGCGAGGTGGGGATAATGGGTGGGGGCTCCCTGGGGAGGGGAGACCCTGAGGGAAAGGGGTTACTGCCAGGGGGCAGCACCCCAGATAACAGGGCACTGGGTCTGGGAGGGACACGGGGGACAAGCGGCAGCGGGACACCGGCCTGCAGAGGGCGCTGCGGAGGCTGGACGAGCTAATTCCCTGGACGACCAGCAGGAGGCGCCGCAGGGGTGAGTCCTGCCCCATTACAAGGAGCCAGTGGCCACTACATTAATCAGGTTGATTAGCCTCTGCCCCTAGCAGGGGCCATAATGCCTCATGTTTTTTTGCTGGAGAGTTGAACCTTCCTGTTCCCAGTGTGTTGATCCAGATACTCTCAAGAGGGATTTAAAATTCTTTTTTTTTTTTTTTTTGAACATCAAGGATCAGAATAATTCGACAATGAAGCAATGTTGATTTTGTGACGGAATCTACAGATGACTAAGCAACTGTTTTGAGGCCATCAAAGCTGTTCTATAGAGGTTCCTATAC
Organism: Trachemys scripta elegans; assembly: GCF_013100865.1. NCBI lineage: Eukaryota > Metazoa > Chordata > Testudines > Emydidae > Trachemys > Trachemys scripta. Next base: position 17,964,506 of record NC_048301.1, on the reverse strand, counting down.
TGTGCTAATCGCCATAGTATCTGAGATCCGGTAGTGCATTAAGCACAATGTGACTCACATCTGTCATGTGTTATTTGTTCTCTCCCCAGGGGGTGAGATGTGTGCAGTGGAGGGTCTTGTTTTGGTAGGGTTTTAGGGTATATTTTTAAAACTGTTGCTATATATTTATATTAAAGGAGGCAGATCAAAGAAATGCGCCTTGCACTTGGAACGAAAGGTGGTGAGGTTTGTGATGGCCTTAGTTCCTGGGGGAGTACATTGCACAGCCTGGGAGTGCCTCTGGGAAAGCCCTGTCTCCTGCTCAGATGAGCTTTACCCTTATTCTAGAGAGCTCCATTGGGCACGAGGAGCAGAGTTATTGACCGTGGTCTTTATCGCCGAGCTTTATGTGTTTTTTTAGATACCTGGTCACAGGCTGTGGATCGCCTTGAAGATAAGGACCGAGATCATGACTTTGATTTACAATTCTATGGGAAGCCAGCGCAGAGGGCGGCAGAGAGGAGCGATGTGCTTGTGGTAGCCCATGTTGCTAAGGAGATGGGCTGCGGCATTCTGTACTAGCTGGAGTTTCCTAGGTGCTGAATTCTTCATGCCCAGGTAAAATTGATGTTTAATTATTTAGGTTTAATTTATGACTGTGGCATAGCTAGTGATTTATGACCAAGTCCCAAATATACACTTGCCTGAAAGTTGACATACAAGGTCTCAACCTCAGAACAAATACTGTATGATAAACTTATAAAAAAGAAAAGAGTCTATTATTGTTAGTATGGCAGCACCCAAGGACCACAATCAAGTAGCAGGTCCCGGTGCGCCAGGAACTGAACAAACACCACAAAACCAGTTCTGTCCTAGAGAGCTCATAATCCAAGACAAGATATAGCCGATGAATAAACTACAAAGCAGGGAACAAGCTAGCAGGAGAGACCAGTGCACCTGCATACTCACAGTGGTCACTAATCTAGTCAGTGCCAGTTTGACCGTTTAAAGTTATAACAGTGCAAAAAGCTGCCTTTTTTTTTTTTTGCATGTTTGTTGAAGTAACTGTTGTTTGTTTAATGTCACCTTTCTGCACTGCCTACACCCACCTGCTGCTAGTCACTGAAAGGACACATTTCTGCCCAAGAATACCTGCGGTGTAGCGTAGGAATCAGCAGCAAAGTAGAAGCAGGAAGGAAGTGGTTACAGTAGATGGCACCCTATTGACCTGATGGACAAGGTACTGCTGAAAATAAGCCATAAAGCAACAACAAGGGCTAGGTAAGCCTTGAGAAGAGGTCAGTGCAGAGTCACCCATCCTCTATGGAAGCATCAGGAATCATTGTTCCTCAATAGTGCCTGGATCAGCCTGACATTCCTCAGAAGGGGTGGGCTGCTCTCTTTGCCTCCTCAGTCAGCCAATGAGGGAGAATCACTGCCCTGGCTCCTCCCCATACCTCCCAGCTGTTTTGGGGATATTGTGGCTAGGCCCTGGAAGGAGATGTGTATTATTTCTTTGAGTCTATTTAGGTCTCTGCAGATAGCGGTGCTTATTTTTTGGCCTTGGGCATACTGTTGAAACAAAAAAGTGGATGCCAATAAATGTTCTCCTTAAATGACTGTCAAATGTCCGTGAGAAAATCTTAGGTGGTAAGAAAGAACAGTTGTTTGCACTGGTATAGGAGCAGGCAAAGCAAAATGAGCCATTAAAAGCCTCTTATAATAATAATTAATGGAGATATCCATCCCATCTCCTAGAACTGGAATGCACCTTGCAAGGTCATTGAGTCCAGCCCCCTGCCTTCACTAGCAGGACCAAGTACTGATTTTGCCCCAGATCCCCAAGTGGCCCCCTCAAGGACTGAACTCACAACCCTGGGTTTGGCAAGCTAATGCTCAAACCACTGAGCTATCCCTCCCCCCAAGGGGAAGGGATAGCTCTCTTCTGGAGAGACAGGCCCAGATCCTCAAAGGCATTGGTTTCAATGGAACCTAAATACCTTTGTGGTTCTCAGCCATGATCTTTGATGTCATTTTGAAGCTTAGGTCCACACTGGACATTCTTTTCACAAATACAGGTTTCAGAGTAACAGCCGTGTTAGTCTGTATCCGCAAAAAGAAGAACAGGAGTACTTGTGGCACCTTAGAGACTAACAAATTTATTAGAGCATAAGCTTTCGTGGACTACAGCCCACTTCTTCGG